>NC_048305.1:72232532-72532532 GCF_013100865.1 Trachemys scripta elegans | reverse complement strand
CCAGGTTCATGCCATGGAACACCGATTCTGGACCTGGGAAACAAGCACAGATTGGTGGGACCGCATAGTTTTGCAGGTCTGGGATGATTCCCAGTGGCTGCAAAACTTTCATATGCATAGGGCCACTTTCATGGAACTTTGTGACTTGCTGTCCCCTGCCCTGAAGCGCAAAGACACCAAAATGAGAGCAGTCCTCACAGTTGAGAAGCGAATGGCCATAGCACTGTGGAAGCTTGCAACGTCAGTCGGGAATCAGCTTGGAGTGGGCAAATCTACTGATGGGGCTGCTGTGCTGCAAGTAGCCAATGCAATCATTGACCAGCTGCTATCAAGGGTAGTGACTTTGGGAAATGTGCAGACCATTGTGGATGGCTTTAATGCACTGGGGTTCCCTAACTGCAGCGGGGCGATAGACGGAACACATATCCCTATCTTGGCCCCGGCACACCGGGGTGGCCAGTACATAAACCGCAAGGGGTACTTTTCCATGGTGCTGCAAGCACTGGTGGATCACAAGGGACGTTTCACCGACATCAACGTGGGATGGCCGGTAAAGGTGCATGACGCTCGCATCTTCAGGAACTCTGGTCTATTTGAACAGCTGCAGGAAGGGACTTACTTCCCAGACCAGAAAATTACTGTTGGGGATGTTGAAATGCCTATAGTTATCCTCGGGGATCCAGCCTACCCCTTAATGCCATGGCTCATGAAGCCGTACACAGGCACCCTGGACAGTAGTAGGGAGCAGTTCAATTATAGGCTGAGCAAGTGCAGAATGGTGGTAGAATGTGCTTTTGGACGTTTGAAAGCGCACTGGTGCAGTTTACTGACTCGGTTAGATCTCAGCACAATCAATATTCCAATTGTAATTGCTGCTTGTTGTGTGCTCCACAATATCTGTGAGAGTGAAGGGGAGACGTTTATGGTGGGGTGGGAGGTTGAGGCAACTCGCCTGGCGGCCAATTTCGCACAGCCAGACAACAGGGCAATTAAGAGCGCAGCAGTGCGTGCTGTGCATCAGAGAAGCTTTGAAAGCCAGTTTCACGACTGGCCAGTTGTGTTTGTTTCTCTTGAAGTTATCCGCCTCCTATATATATGAAAGGAAATAAAGTCAAAATTGTTTGAAATCTGTTCTTTATTATTTGTTGCACAACACATTGAGAGAAATCAGAAGGTAGACCGGGGGAGGAGGGGTATTAGGTTAGGGAAGGAGGAGGGAAGGACAAATCCAGAAACCAAATCAAAAGTTCGCATATGCCAGCTTTCTGCTGCTTGGGCGATCCTCTGGGGTTGAGTGTGTGGGTCCCCATGGTGCGCCGCCGCCCCCCCCCCCCCCCGTGTTCTGGGCGTCTGGGTGAGGAGGCTATGGAACTTGGGGAGGAGGGAGGGCGGTTATACAGGGGCTGCAGCAGCAGTCTGTGGTCTTGCTGCCTTTCCCTCATTAGATCCACCATACAGTGGAGCATGTCAGTTTGCTCCCCCATGAGCTTGACCATAGCGTCCTGAGTGCTCTCATCGCGTGTCCTTCCTCTCTTCGAGTTCCTATAATGCTTTACGGGACTCTGCAATTGTTTTCCTCCACGAATTCAGCTGGGCCCTAGCAGTGCGGAAAGACTGCATGAGCTCGGCGAACATGTCAACCTGAGTTCATTTTTTCCACCTTCTAATCTGGACCAGTCTCTGGGATGGAGTAGATAGGGGCTGCATTGAAACATTTGCACATGCAGGAGAAGAAAAAGGGAGGGTAGTATTTTAAAAGATACATTTCAGAGAACAAAGGGGACATTTTGGTGTGAGTACGCCATCACACACGGCCGGGCAATAGAATTCAGCTTGCAGGCAGCCTAGGGGCACACGGGGTTTCTGCTTCTTCTACATTCATTTCAACACACACCCCGCACCCATCACGTGGCTCCAATGAGGCTCTGAGCAGGGATGAGCCCTTTAAACTAAACACGAACAGCCCAGCTCTCACTCACCAGAAGTACCTTCTCCAGGGTCATGGTCTGGGAGCCCACCTTGGGAGTGGGGGGAGGCTATTGGCTCCAGCATTAAGAATAGTTCCTGGCTAGGGGAGAAAACGGATTTCCCACTTGCCGCCTGTGCACTGTCCTCCTCCTCCTCCTCCTCCTCCAATGACTCTTCCTCCTCGCTCCATGCAACTTCCCCCCTTGCAGGTGTCCACGGACAGTGGTGGGGTAGTGGTGGCATCACCCCCCATAATTGCATGCAGCTCACAGTAGAAGCATTCTGGGATAGCTCCCGGAGGCCAATAACGTTGAATTGTGTCCACAATACCTTTAACCTGGGATTGTGATCTCGATTTAAGCGATTCTCCACTTTCCGAGGTGGAGTACAGAAATCGGATTAAAGAGCCCTTAAAATCGAAAAAAAATGGTTTGGTCGTGTGGACGGGATCATTTTTTTTTTCGAATTAACTTGGCTAATTCTGAAATAACAGACTAGTGTAGACCAAGCCTCAGATAGGAGGCCTGGTGTAAGGCCTTAGGCCTGAACTAAAGTCAGGCCATGTTGATATAAAGCAAAGTTATCAAGAGTCAAGCTATGGGTAAAAGTCAGGTCCTTTTACAAAACATACCTACTTGCAAGTTCACAGAATTTGGCAAGAAGAGGGCTGGTGCTGTACAAACACAAGCACTCCTAGGGACTAAGTATTCACATAAACACATTCCAGAAGAGTAGTGCCAGAAGACCCCAATACAGAGTTATGGTGTAAACGCACTCCTCAAAGATGATACAAAGACACACTGACCCCTCTTAAAGATAAGGTCAGAATGACAGGGTGATGAATAGAGAGGTTTTGATCAAACCAAAGGTAGAAGGTAAAGGGTGGTAACTAACCATGTCATAGGAGCAATACGTAACTTGTTTTTAATCAGTGTATAAAAGAGGGGCTTCAGAGTGTCTTTGTCCAGCTGGGGGGAATGGAAAGTCCCGCCATTCACTAAGCTGAGTCCATTGCAATGGACATACATGTCTTAGTATCCTCAGAGTCTGCCAGGGTGCTATTACCATGCTTCATTGACAATAAACCTGACAGAATGCCTTCGCTACAGAAACTGAGTCGGTGGTCTTTGGGGCAGTTTGATTGGAGCCTGCTGTACGGGCTACCTGGCCAGAGCCACTGCAGCACACAGAGAGAACACACATGCCGCCAACAACTAATGACATTTACCACAGGTCAGGACAAATATAAAATAAAAATAAGACTGTTCTCAAAGGAATTACTTAAAAGTAATAAGTGAACTTGGAAACTGCCTGCCAGAGTCAAAGGCACAAGCACTATGACTATGAGAAAATATTTTTCTCCATATTTTTCCACTGCAACTGAAATGCAGCTTCTCTGCCCCCAAAATCAGATGAAGTCAGCTTTTGCTCAAGGACAGTGATCCTCTATCACACAGGATAGACTCAAACAGACAGAAAAACAAAACTACCATGCAACTTGCCCCTACTGGCTGTAAGAGTAACTTGGACCAAATGAAAAAGACTGTAGTCAATGAAGGCCACTCCCTATGTGAGGATGCTGTGGGCTCTGGTAAACTACCACTTGCATTTTATACCAGATTTTGCCACCACTGCCATTCCTCCCAGGAAACTGAAGGATTGTGACTGTCAGTGCTCTGAAGCGTGTGAAAAAGCTATAGGCTCCATAAATAGACATCAGCAAAATGCTACCCAGCTCTCATATTTTGATTCATATTATAGAATCATAGAAATAAGGTCCCTTCTGGCTCTACAAGTGCCCACAGCACTGAAGGCAGGACCAAGTAAAGCTAGACCATCCCTGACAGGTGTTTGTCCAACCTCCAATGATGGGGATTCCACAACCTCCCTTGGAAGCCTATTCCAGAGCTTAAAGATCCTTATAGTTAGAAAGTTTTTCCTAATATCTAACCTAAATCTCCCTTGCTGAAGATTAATCCCATTACTTCTTATCCTACCTTCAGTGGACATGGAGAACAACTGACCACCATTCTCTTTATAACAGACCTTAACACATATAAGAAGACTTAGCAGGTTCCCCCACTCAGTCTGCATTTCTCAAAACTAAACATGCCCAGATTTTTTAATCTTTCCTCATATGTTGGATTTTCTAAACCTATCATCATTTTTGTTGCTCTCCTCTGGACTCTCTCCAATTTATCCACATCTTTCATAAAGTGTGGTGCCCAGAACTGGACACAGTACTCCAGTGCAGAGGCCTCACCAATGCCAACTAGAGCAGGATAATTACCTCCCAGGTCTCATATACGACACACTCCTGTTAATACACTAATGATATTAGCCTTTTTTGGCAACTGTGTCTCATTGCTGACTCATTCAATTTGTGATCCACTATAATCCCCAGTTCTTTCTGAGCTATACCACCACGTAGCCAGTTATTCCCTCTTTTGTAGTTGAGCATTTGCACCTGTCTTTGTTGAATTTCTTCTTGTTGATTTTAGACCAGTTCTCTCATATTTCAAGGTTATTTTGAATTTTAATCCTGTCCTCCAAAGTGCCTGCAACTTTTCCCAGTTTGGTGTCATCTGAAAATTTTATAAGCAAACTCTCCATTCTATTATCCAAGTTATTAATGAAAATATAGAATAGTACCTGATCAAGACAGACCCCTGCGCGACACAACTAAATATGCTCACCCAGTTTATCAGCAAACCACTGATAACTATTTTTAAAGTACAGTCTTTCAACCAGCTGTGTACTCCCTAATAGTAATTTCATCTAGACCACATTTCCTTAGTTTGCTTATGAGAACGTCATGTGGGACTGTGTCAAAAGCCTTATTAAAATCAAGATATATCATGTCTACTGCTTCCTCCTTACCCACTAAGTCAGTAACCTCATCCAAAAAGGAAATTAGGTTAGCCTGGCATGATGTGTTCTCAACAAATCCATGCTGGCTATTCCTTATAACCCTATCATTCTCAAGGTGCTTACAAATTGATTTTTTAAATAATTTGTTCCAGTATTTTTCCACATTTGAACTGATGTAATTTTGGATTACAAACTACTGTACTATCTGGGAAGAGAATCCAGCAGATTGCATCTCCCAGGATCTACTCAAATAGACAGACTTAAAAATAAATATGACAAGATCACCATACAAATAATATAATTTATTTCTGTGTACTGCACCTCTCATACTTGAGGAAGATGAAAAAGACATGTACATTAGAACCCATACTTTTTGCTGTAATGAAGTGTTTACATATTACTGAATGACAGAAGACTTCATTGTCTCATTCAATAACACCAGATGAGACAGAAGAGTGTCACAGATGTAAAACGCAAATGGTGTTTTTCAGTGTCACCATGCCTCAATCCTTTTATGTAGTTTAGGTTTTCCCTGTGCTCACTCTGACATCAGTCAGAAACATTACAACATATGTTGGAGTGAGTCCACAATTCACATACTTTGGATAAGAATCTAGACTCCTATTTCCCCTTCCATGAGATGAGGAAACAGTCCCTTTGGGATTTTCAAAGCATTCTAGGGGATTTAGATAGCTCTTCCATTAATTTCTCTCCAAAACAACTAGTCTAGGAACAAGTTGCTGCTATTTTTGCAGAAGCACCTTGAAAATAAACTGCACATATCAATGTAAGAGGACTATAGCTATATACGTTCTTATACCATGTTCGTAGTATCTGAGATCTTGTTGTAGCACACCACAGCAAATGTCAGTAAATTAAGAACCTCTTGTCCCTACGGTATCAGGAAAAGACCAGAAAGAACATGAAATTAGAATGCAGCTACAAGAAAAAATAAGCAAAGCTGGCAAAGGGAGAAAAGAAAATCACTTGCTCAGGACAACATCCATGATATACAATATACTTTTTTCTCTTGCTAAATATATTTTGCTCCTGTGAATCTTTTTTCAGAAGATCAGAGACAGGTTATTTTTATGGCTGTGCTACTTATAAAATCTTCACCATCTGATCTGTCATCTAATTATAAATAATAAAGAATGTATTTCAGACAAAATTAAATGAGAAAAAAGAATATCATTTTCAATAAGCATAATGTTCTTTGTATAAGATTCTATGGCTCTCTAATAAACCTTAGGATTTTTCCAGCACAAATCCAGAGAAAAAGAATCTCACTTGTTTCTCTTTTTTTCATGAGAAGCAAGTTAAAAATAAGAATTTTACTATGTAGCACAAAGAACAGAGAGGAAAGGTGGTGGGGCATTGGCCTGGGATGTGGGAGACCCAGGTTCAATTGCCTGCATCACCATGGACTTCCCACATGATCTTGGGCAAGTCATTTAGCCTCTTTGTGCCTTGGTTCCCCTTTTGTAAAACAGGGATAATAATGCATGGTGATAATACCTCACAATAGTCCAAACGGAGACTTGGTATCACTGGGATAAAACGACAGTCACTAAAACGTCATGAAATGATGCTCCTCCGCCCAAAACGGTCATGGGATACACACACACAGCAAAAAACAAGATTTTATATAGTGACTATCATAATCAAGGTATCCAAAGCTCTTAACACATTACATCGGGGTGGGCAAACTACGGCCCAGGGGACAGATCCGTCCCTCCAGACATTTTAATCCAGTCCTCAAGCTCCAGGCAGGAAGCATGCAGCTCCCGGAAGCAGCAGCATGTCCCCCCTCCAGCTCCTAAGCAGAGGGGCAGCCAGGGGGCTCTGCACCCTACCCCAAGTGCTGCCCCCATAGCTCCCATTGGCCAGGAACCGCATCCAATGGGAGCTGTAGGGCGGTGCCTGTAGACAGGGCAGCGTGCAGAGTCCCCTTCCCATGCCTCCACGTAGGACCCAGAGGGGGGACATGTTGCTGCTTCTGGGAGCTGTTTGAGGTAAGCGCCACCCGAAGCCTGCACCTCCAACCCCTCATCCCCAGCCCCACCCCAGAGCCCTCACCCCCCATCAGAGTCCTCATCTCCCACACACACTGCAACCCCCTGCCCCAGTCTAGGGCCCCTTCACGCACCCTGAACTCATTTATAGCCTCGCCCCAGAGCCTGCACCCCCAGCCAAAGCCCTCACCCCCTCCGCCCCCCCCAATCCCCAATTTTGTGAGCATTCATGGTCCGCCATACAATTTCCATACCCAGATGTGGCCTTCGGGCCAAAAAGTTTGCCCACCCCTGCGTTACATGACACTGCCAGTAATAGTAGTAGGTGAACACAGATGTGACAATGCTTTCTCCTTATACAGCCTTGAGCATTAGAAATCATCACAAAAGACCTCAGTTTAGTGTGACAGCTGATGGACAAGGACATCTAACGATGTAATACCTTGATTTTGACAATCATGATTGCTTGCTAGCTTTGTTTTCCTATTTACTGCCTTACTGGCATGGTCTCCACTCCCACTGGGAGCATCCATGGTCTTGTCCTGAAGATCCTTCCTCTCCAACACAATCATGCTTTGGAGCCCCAGGAATATTGCCTTCCCCATGAATGCACTGCCTTTGACACCTTTTAAAACTGCTGTATAAAAGACCAGAAGGGGGTGCTATTGAGCAATAGTAGGCACTCCAGCTACTCCCAGGGCAGTGATGCCATAGCAATTGCCAGGCAAGCAAGGAAATCTAAGGTTCATATTTTCAAAAAGAGAAGCCTGAAGTGTGGCTCCTAAATATGAATTTAGGCATCTAAATAAGTGTGCTGTAGAGCAAGTCCTCCAGGAAGGGTACAGATGCCATATTGCCTGTACACTCTCCATGCAGACTTGGTTTCCTGTGACACTTTCTGCGGGGGAACAGAAAGAAAGAAGCCCAGGACAGGGTAGCAGCAGGGTGCAGCTACAGGGAGCAGTAGGAACTTTTGTGTACCTAATTTCTGTATATAGCTTCTGTTTGTTACAAATGGTCTATCTTGAAACCAGCCTGCTAGTCAGTAAGATCTTACAGCCAGATCTTCAGAAGTGCTGAGAACCCAGCCGTTCCGATGGACCCCAAAGGGAGCCACTGGGTGCTCAGCATTTTGAAATCCAGACCAGTCTCTAATCTGTTTTTTTCTGTCAAATTTCCTGTTTAACAAAATGCTGAATGGGATGTGCCTCTGAAGTTCCAAAATAGATTTGTATGGTATCGGAATGTATTATCTGAGAAATAGGATACGATCTTGTAATGAAAGGACCCTAATGGGTATGCACAAGGATCTGAGTTAAGGTCACATATTAAATCTTAACTTGTAACATTTTCCCAAACTGAAGAGTTGAAAGATCTGATCTTGCAAACACTTACATATGTGCTTAAGTGTAAGTAGAAGAGCAGTCCCATTCTCTTCAATCGGATCATTAGTGTGTTTGTAGTATCTGTGCCTAAATTTGTACCCTTAACTTAATACATTCATGTACTTTTTGTACTTAAATCCAATATTATTTAAATAGTACAATGCATATTAATGTTTAGATTTATGTCCCATTGACTTAGGTGCCCTCGTCCCATAGTCTTATGCTCCTAAATCACTCCTGTAGTTTTGAATTTTATCCTCAAATCTCTAACACTGAATAGTTCTGAACAAACCTGAAACTCTTATTCTATCCTTTTGTAGCAAACATTGGAACCATTAGCCATTCCCCAACTCCCAAAAGGTCTTACCATTGTTGCCAAGGCCTAAGCAGAGAAGGAGGAAAAAGTGGAGCAATTAGAGATAGCAATCATTCACTTAAGACAATTTCTGCTTTTTCCTCTTCAAGCCCATTTCATCTGTAAGTTTCTAATTCCTTTTCTTATATAACAGTGTCCCCCATTTCCCTTGTGTTTACTTCATTTGTGTTTTCCATTTCCATTTTTTTTTCAGTAGTGCCCTATCTTTTCGTTTTTCATTTTATTGCTTGGGGTTTTTTCTCTTGTTCTCTTTCCTCTTGTTTGTTTTTCGTTCTCTCTTTCTCCTTTATTCTTCACTAATTATTTCATGTCTCCTGGTTCTTTCCATTTTATAAATGTGTCGTGACTTTTTAGTTAGTTAGTTAGTTATTGCATTCCTTTATTCTGCTTCTGCAGTTTTCTGCTTTCTGTGTGCTTGCCTAACTATTACCCAAATGGCTCCAAGCAGGACATTCTCAAATTGAAGAATAAATAAATTAAAAGAAAAATACTATCTGTGATAGTGTTGTGTTGCCTAGCAACAGTGTGAGCCTCTCCACATCTTTTCTAGAGCCCTGGTGGTAAGGATGCTTTTCAGACTTATTGCTACAAACGTATGCAAGATTTTATTCGCATTGTTTGGCTGTTCACTGACAAATGCACAGGAAGATATAAATGACAAAATGGTAAACTCTACAAAGTAAGCATCAGGAACTAGGCTTCCCTACTAGCATAACAGATCATAATAAGCTCTTTGGCGCAGGATCCCCTGCCTTGTCACATGGTCTATAAAGCACAAGGTAACAAAGTTATTTAAATAAAATTAAAATATTTTTTCTTTTGCAATTCAAGCACTTATGAGTTACTAAAAAAAATCTCCACAGACAACTGGGTTTACATATAGTCAATTAAACATTCAAAATAAGCTTTCCTTTTCTTCCAAACTTTCTAAAAAGCTTTAATCTACATAAAGGCAAAAAGCACTCTCCAATTTCTATAAAATGGAAAAAAGTACAAAGCAGCTTTGTGAAGCCTTGAAAACATAATGGGATTATCAAAGAAATTGTGTTTGTTCCTAAAGCATGTGAACGAAATCCTGAGAGATGCTTATCATCTGCAATTCCCACTGATGTAATCATAGAATCATAGAATATCAGGGTTGGAAGGGACCTCAAGAGGTCATCTAGTCCAACCCCCTGCTCAAAGCAGGACCAATTCCCAACTAAATCATCCCAGCCAGGGCTTTGTCAAACCGGGCCTTAAAAACCTCCAAGGAAGGAGACTCCACCACCTCCCTAGGTAACACATTCCAGTGCTTCAACACCCTCCTAGTGAAACAGTGTTTCCTAATATTCAACCTGGACCTCCCCCACTGCAACTTGAGACCATTGCTCCTTGTTCTGTCATCTGCCACCACTGAGAACAGCTGAGCTCCATACTCTCTGGAACCCCCTTCAGGTAGTTGAAGGCTGCTATCAAATCCCCCCTCATTCTTCTCTTCTGGAGACTAAACAATTCCAGTTCCCTCAGCCTCTCCTCATAAGCCATGTGCTCCAGACCCCTGATCATTTTTGTTGCCCTCCGCTGGACTCTTTCCAATTTTTCCACATCCTTCTTGTAGTGTGGGGCCCAAAACTGGACACAGTATTCCAGATGAGGCCTCACCAATGTCGAATAAAGGGGAACGATCACGTTCCTCGATCTGCTGGCAATGCCCCTACTTATACAGCCCAAAATGCCGTTAGCCTTCTTGGCAACAAGAGCACACTGTTGACTCATATCCAGCTTCTCGTCCACTGTGACCACTAGGTCCTTTTCTGCAGAACTGCTACCTAGCCATTCGGTCCCTAGTCTGTAGCAGTGCATGGGATTCTTCCGTCCTAAGTGCAGGACTCTGCACTTGTCCTTGTTGAACCTCATCAGGTTTTTTTTGGCCCAATCCTCTAATTTGTCTAGGTCCCTCTGTATCCGATCCCTACCCTCTAGTGTATCTACCACGCCTCCTAGTTTAGTGTCATCTGCAAACTTGCTGAGAGTGCAGTCCACACCATTCTCCAGATCATTAATAAAGATATTAAACAAAACCGGTCCCAGGACCGACCCTTGGGGCACTCCGCTTGAAACCGGCTGCCAACTAGACATGGAGCCATTGATCACTACCCGTTGAGCCCGACGATCTAACCAGCTTTCTATCCACCTTACAGTCTATTCATCCAGCCCATACTTCTTTAACTTGGCGGCAAGAATACTGTGGGAGACCGTGTCAAAAGCTTTGCTAAAGTCAAGGAATAACATGTCCACTGCTTTCCCCTCATCCACAGAGCCACTTATCTCATCATAGAAGGCAATTAGGTTAGTCAGGCATGACTTCCCCTTGGTGAATCCATGCTGACTGTTCCTGATCACTTTCCTCTCCTCTAAGTGAGTCAGAATTGATGCCTTGAGGACCTGCTCCATGATTTTTCCAGGGACTGAGGTGAGGCTGACTGGCCTGTAGTTCCCCGGATCCTACTTCTTCCCTTTTTCAAAGATGGGCACTACATTAGCCTTTTTCCAGTCATCTGGGACCTCCCCCGATTGCCATGAGTTTTCAAAAATAATGGCTAATGGCTCTGCAATCTCATCCGCCAACTCCTTTAGCACCCTCGGATGCAGCGCATCTGGCCCCATGGACTTGTGCACGTCCAGTTTTTCTAAATAGTCCCGAACCACTTCTTTCTCCACAGAGGGCTGGTCATCTTCTCCCCATATTGTGCTACCCAGTGCAGCAGTCTGGGAGCTGACCTTGTGCGTGAAGACAGAGGCAAAAAAAGCATTGAGTACATTAGCTTTTTCCACATCCTCAGTCACTAGGTTGCCTCCCTCATTCAGTAAGGGGCCCACACTTTCCTTGACTTTCTTCTTGTTGCTAACATACCTGAAGAAACCCTTCTTGTTACACTTAACATCTCTTGCTAGCTGCAACTCCAAGCGTGATTTGGCCTTCCTGATTTCACTCCTGCATGCCTGAGCAATATTTTTATACTCCTCCCTGGTCATTTGTCCAATCTTCCACTTCTTGTAAGCTTCTCTTTTGCGTTTAAGGTCAGCAAGGATTTCACTGTTAAGCCAAGCTGGTCGCCTGCCATATTTACTATTCTTTCTACACATCGGGATGGTTTGTTCCTGCAACCGCAATAAGGATTCTTTAAAATACAGCCAGCTCTCCTGGACCCCTTTGCCTTTCATGTTATTCTCCCAGGGGATCCTGCCCATCTGTTCCCTGAGGGAGTCAAAGTCTGCTTTTCTGAAGTCCAGGGTCTGTATTCTGCTGCTCTCCTTTCTTCCTTGTGTCAGGATCCTGAACTCGACCATCTCGTGGTCATTGCCTCCCAGGTTCCCATCCACTTTTGCTTCCCCTACTAATTCTTCCCTGTTTGTGAGCAGCAGGTCAAGAAAAGCTCTGCCCCTAGTTGGTTCCTCCAGCACTTGCACCAGGAAATTGTCCCCTACACTTTCCAAAAACTTCCTGGATTGTCTGTGCACCGCTGTATTGCTCTCCCAGCAGATATCAGGGTGATTAAAGTCTCCCATGAGAACCAGGGCCTGCGATCTAGCAACTTCTGCTAGTTGCCAGAAGAAAGCCTCGTCCACCTCATCCCCCTGGTCTGGTGGTCTATAGCAGACTCCAACCACGACATCACCCTTGTTGCTCACACTTCTCAACTTTATCCAGAGACTCTCAGGTTTTTCTGCAGTTTCATATCGGAGCTCTGAGCAGTCATACTCCTCTCTTACATACAACGCAACTCCCCCACCTTTTCTGCCCTGCCTGTCCTTCCTGAACAGTTTATATCCATCCATGATAGTACTCCAGTTATGTGAGTTATCCCACCAAGTCTCTGTTATTCCAATCGCATCATACAAGCAGAAGATTCAGTAAACCCCCAATTTAAAAAATATACCAATTTGCTTACATTATGTTTACACTACAGCCTATGTCAGTATAATTTATGTCACTCAGGGGTGTGAATGACCCAGAGTGACATAAATTACACCAACACAAGCACTTGTGTGCGCAGCACTACATCAGCAAGAGAGCTTCTCCCACCAACATAGCTTCTGCCATTCCTGGAGGTGGTGTTATTATCACCGGACGCACTGCATCAGCACAGTTGTGCTGCTGAAGCGCTGTACATGTAGACATGCCCTTAGAAAAGTTCATTGGTACCAACAGCACTTATGCAGCTCTGCAATGGACGAATATCTGATTTTAGAAGTTGATTTATCATGATCCGCTAGAGAGTTAGAAATTTATGCTTGACCTCATATTTTTCAAACAATATAAAGCATTTGATTCTAGCTCAAGAGAACAGATGCTAAACTCACATCAGACTTGCTCCCCTCTCTAGCAGCAATGATGGAATCCTTGAAGAAGACAATGGCAGCCTTTGGAATTTTCATGCTCTTTAGATGGGAATGGATGTGCCTGTAGGGCCATAGGAGGCAAATGCTTTTAAGAAATCAGGAATTAAGGAAAATAATATAACAAGGGTAAGGCATGGCCTACACTAGAAAATTATGTCCGTTTAATTACGTCACCCCGGGTGTGAAAAATCCCCTGCACAGACAGCACTGGGTTGACAAAAGAATTCTTCCATCAATCTAGCTACTGCCGCTTGGGGAGGTGGATTACCTATGCCGATGGGACTGCCTCTCACATCGGCATAGGTAGTGTTGACACTGAAGCGCTACAACGGTGCAGCTGTGCCGCTGTAGCATTTCAAGCATAGACTAACTGTAAGAATCACTGAAAGAAAGGAGAACTATATAATTCATCTAAAGAAAACTTTTGTAAGGAACTCCTGCAGAGAGGGAAAGGTGCTCACCTATATGCACCAATCTCAAGTGCCCTGAAAATAGCATTATTGCTTTGGATATTTTTATTTGAGGGTGGGGAATGCAGGGCTAAATCAGCAGCAAAGGAATGTGATGTTTCTCTCACAGTGGAAGGAGAAAAGTATGTGCAACATAATCTTTAAGAGACCACTTGACAAGAGTAACATATCACTAAACGAGGAATATCTTTTACCGGACCAAATTCTGTTGGTGAAATAGACAAGATTTTGAGCTGCACTGAGCTCTTCTTCAGGTCTGGGAAACTGGGCCGGCTCCAGGCTCCAGCCAAGCAAGCTTGTGCTTGGGGCAGCAGATTCTAAGGGGCGGCATTCCGTCCAATCTGAGGGCAGCACGGCTGCCCTTTTTAAAACATTTTTTATTTTTTGCTTTGCCTCCAGGTCCGGTCGCCCTGCGCCCTGGGGTTTATTTTATTTTATTTATTTATTTATTTTTGCTTTGCCTCCGGGTCCAGCCGCCTTGCACCCAGGTTTTTTGTTGTTGTTTTTTTGCTTTGCCTCTGGGTCTGGCTGCCCTGCGCCCTGGGGTTTAGTTGGTTTTTTTTGCTTTGCCTCCGGGTCTGGCTGCCCTGCGCCCAGGGTTTTGTTGGTTTTTTTTGGTTTGCCTCCGGGTCCAGCTGCCCTGCACCCTGGGGTTTTTAGTTTTTTTTTTTTCGCTTGGGGCGTCAAAAAAGTTAGAGCCGGCCCTGCTGGGAAAGGTACTCAGGAGTGTCACAACTAAACACAAGGTGCAACAGACTGTTTAGTATAAGTCATTAACACATATTCTGCAACCATTCTAGGTGAAGTGGCCAATTAACACTGCTCCAGTCATAGGACAAAAAAGGGAGGTTAGTGGATTACTGATTGTTGTAATAATAAAGGCACTGAATTTATGGTTTAAAACAGGGGTTCTCAGACTTCTGTACTGGTGACCTCTTTCACACAGCAAACCTCTGATAGCGACCCCCACTTATACATTAAAAACACTTTTGTATATATTTAACACCATTATAAATGCTGGAGGCAAAGCGGGGTTTGGGGTGGAGGCTGACAGCTCTTGACCCCCTCACCCATGTAATAACCTCCTGACCCCCTGAGGGGTCCTGACCCCCAGTTTGAGAACCCCAGTTTAAGACCACAATTTTTAATGTCTTGCAAAGCTATAAATTTAAGATCCCAAGCTCATCTTTTGAAGGGGTTGTGCAGGCTTCCTTGAGAATGAGGATTGAGAAGTCAGATATGGAGTGATTGTTTCGTGAAAAGCATTTGCCCATGGGTGATAGGGTGTTTTTGTCTTTTATCATTTTTCTATATGCGTTCATTTTAGAGCATAGTGATTGTCTAGTTTCACCAACATAGTTGTTTTGGGGGCATTTACTGCATTGAATGAGGCAAATCACATGTGATAGGCCTGTGTAGAACCCATGGATCTTGAAAGGCATTTTGTGGGGGAACTGATCATCATAGCACTGGAGATATGTCTGCAGATTTTGCATCTGTTATTGTTGGTGCTGCTTTGAGTTGGTGGATCATGGTTTGTGGAGAGCTTACTCCTGCTGAGTTTGGTGAGGTTGGGGGGTTGTTTGAAAGCCAGAAGAGGGGATTTCAAGAAAGATTTCTTTCAGGAATTATACACTGAAGCAGAGGTAGATGCTGCTGATAGTAGAGCACACTGGAATATTGTTTATTAGATGGCACAACACAATAAAGAAGCAACATTCAGGTTGTAAAGCCAAGCACTCAAAATTTAGGAAATGCCAGAATTAAGATTGCCTTTGCAACCATATTCTGGCCTTCTTGTGCACATGTATTATAATATAGTCTCTAATTACGTGATTACATGGCTGCATCACTAGTGCCACTACTGCTCCCATCCCCTCCACCTGCATCTGTCTCCAGACAGAGAACCTGACCATGGATGCCTCTACCCAGATCCTAGTGTGGATTTGAAAAGACTCTGTTCTGCATTTCCGACTCTCAGAAGGACAGGCCAGCGTGAAAGGTGTCTGCTGGTGGAAACTCTTAGGAAGCAGGAGAGAAAGCAGCAGGAGGAGGTGGCTATGCTGAGGAGCGTCCATGCACATGAGGAATTCATTTCGAGTATTCATATGGAGATGTCCAAGGCTGAGGAAGCTATCTAGCTAGAAAAGACTGGAGGAGGATGATATGGCTCTGTCACAGGGAGGACCCACCATAGTGATGAAGAACTGTTATGCTGCCCTGGGAAAAAGCCAGGAGGAATTGCCCCCAAAGGTGGAGAAGGAGAAGCCATTTACCCTTAAGGCTGGGAGTATCACAACCATCTCTTCTAGGGGGAAACATATGGTAGTGGTGATTGGGGACTCTCTTCTGAGGAGGACAGAGGCACCCATCTGTCAGCCTGACATGGTATCCTAGGAGGTATGCTGCCTGCCAGGGGCCTGTATCCAAGACATTACAGAGGGATTGTTGAGGATTATCCGGCCCTCTGACTACTACCCCATGCTACTCATCCATGGGAGCACTAATGATTCTATGAGGTATGACCCTGAGCAGATCAGAACTTACTACAGGGCTCTGGGAGTAAGGATGAAAGCGTTGGGGGCACAGGTGGTATTCTCTTTGAGCTTTCCAGTCAAGGGTAGGAGCTTAGGTGGAGACAGATGCATCCTGGAGGTGAATGCCTGGCTGTGAGGATGGTGTGCACAGGCAACCTTAATTCTATCATTTCCTAACTTTTCAGTGTTTGACTTTGTAACTTTCATAATGTTCTCTTAAGTCAGTTTGTGTGTGTGTAATTTTCTAGTCTTTTAAAAAAGCAAACTGAAAAAAATGGAAAATTCCTCATGTGGCATCACATTGCCACATGTATTATCAGCAGGATCGGAACCTTTAGATCCACCACCTCTGCTACTTAACTTAACGGAGTAACCAATAGCAATAGCAGGTGATCATCCTCTACGTTGACCAACATGAGAGAAATGGGACACTTTGCCATCAGGCATCACAGATATTTGCTGATAGCAAAGGAACGGTGAAACTTAGGAATCTTGGGTTCCATTCCAGGCTCTGAAGGAGAGCATGCTCTAGTAGACTCAGAACCTTCTGCCCCTGCAGAAGGAAGGGTTTGGGTGGCTGCCCTGATAGAAGGACAGAGAAGGACTGACCAAGAGTCTGGGTGTGGTGGAAAATGCTGAAAAGTGGTAGGTGTTGTGTAAGTGGCCAAGAAGTTTGACCCATTCTGCTTCATCCCTACCAAGCTGTCTCTTCCCTGCCTCCTTGTCCCACTCCCATTCTCCCCACCTAGCCAGCCCCAGTCCCCATTCCACAGACTTCTCACCTTAGCCCCAGTCTCCTTACCCCACCAGTTTCAGTTCCCACCCTCCTGGCTTCTCATCCAATATTTCCTTCTTCTCCTCCTCCTCAACCCCAGCCTCCAGTTGCCACTCCTGCCAAACTGACAACTGGGTCTTATAATGGGAAATGTTGGGCAACCTTAATAGGCAATGCCACTTGCACAAGAAGCAGTCACCATTTCTTACCTCCAGCCAATGACCACAAGTAAGCACTACTGTACACACACACTTCTGAAGAGTATTAAGACTTCAGCAGATACACTGAGGCAGCTACATGTTAGGTGTGAAGAATGGTTTAACCTTTGGTTCTCTCTGTACTCTGATCTGATCAACTCTAATAAAGGGATAAATATTAATCATGCTTTTTAAAGAGATTGGATTTGTTCATATGTCAGATGTACATTGTCTTCATTTGATTTTTCATTATCTCTTTTGTGAATAGACATATGGGAACATTTGACCCAAAACAAAATCCCAGATTGGGATGACACCAACTTTGGTAGAAAGTAGGAAATATAGGCCTTGATTATTTAAAATATAAACAAGCCAAACACCTATCCAAAATAACTTTGTATTTCATCCTGTGCCAACAGTCAGCAAAAAAGTATCCAAAGTCTCAGACTGTTTCAGACTCCCTTGGGAGGTATTCACCACTGAATCAATATGAAGCAAAGGACTGGAAAACTAAAAAGATAAAGCAAGGGGGGTTTATTCACCTGTACCTTTCAGAAGCTGCTGGCAGACCTGCCTCAGTCTCTCAGAGTCTCTCTCTGTCTTGTGGGGAAAGGGGAATATATAATCTATGCCCTATTTCCCAGCATGGCTTGCCAGAAGCTAGGACTATTAATATGGCACTCATGGCAGATTACATTCCCCAGCCTATGCAGCTCTCCTAATTCTCAGGGAGACTGGTTGGAACTGCCAGTAGCCAGCTTTACTAATCCCTCACTATTGCTTAGGGTAGGGCAGACACTGCCACTATTCCAGTGCCCTGCAACTGTGTGTGTGCTCTGCATGAAGAGGGGCTCACAAGGGAAGGAAAAAGCTCTTTACACCCTCACACCCTTAGCACACTCATTAAAAGAACCAGACACAATGTCACCATTAGGACATAATGTACTTAAGACTCTATAACAGAAGAGTTACATTAGGGAAAGGGCTAATCTGTAGCAGGCAGGCAGATTTCATAACAGCTGACAAATTTTGATGATTATGTCTTAAGGACAAATTCCAACTAAGATAAACAGAAGACAAGTGCTGTAACATGTATCTTACAGAAACAGCTGGGGTAAATCATTTTCATGTACAGATATAATATAAGCCACAGTCACACTTGAATAAAATGTCTAGAAAACACAGTGTATGGTACAAATGCAAAGTAATTAGTGTGTCTGAAAAATGCATGAGTTGGAATTTGCTAAATGATTAAACTGGTACATTTTAAAGTCCCTATAAATACTTAATTATTGATACTATGAGTAAAAGATACAATCTCTTGATGTTACTTTTCAACTCTTACTGATACTCAAAGTAATCCATCTTTTATTCATGTAAATAGTTCGTACATACAGTCAATCACTAGTAGAAAAAAACATTCTCAAATTCCCTAATCATGTCAACAGATCCTAATGTAACATTTTCCACATTTGGGAATCAGAGTGTTTTATTTAAGGAAATCAGTCTGGCCATGATACCACAAAGCACAGCCTGAGCAGACATCAGTTCCAAGAATCAGATGTCAAAGTGCTCCCTCTAATGTCCCTTAATCATCACACCGATTAGTGGCTGAATAGTGATGTGATTAAAAACACTATTGCCATCGTATACCTATTCATACTACTAGCATTCTACGTATGTTCCACCGATTAGTATTTGAATAGGGTAGCGATTAGACAAACATCTGCTATTGTTACCTTTTCAGAAAAGAGCTAAACTTGCATATGTACACACACACATATACACACACACACACGAACAAATAAATATTTAGCAAAGGTAAACAATAGATTTAAGTTATAAAGATAATTGAATTGATTTCCTTTAATAAGTGCTCTCTATTTTACAATATTTAGGAATATTTTTATAAATATACTATATGTTTCATTAATACAGCTTTGGAGCTGGTCAAATTATTCAATGCAAATAATTTATTCAATAAGTTTCCTGTTCACAAGTTATGGGTAAAGTGACTGATATTTATTTATTTGTAATTTGAACAATTTATCTTTCAGGCCACCAGTTATCTGTGAACAGTTTATTTAGATTATTCTCTAACTTTGGTGTACAACTGGTCACCAAAGTAGCATATTTTTCCAGCTCCCTTACTGGACAACAAATATTTAACAGAAACAGCAGATAGCTGCAAATGGATAGTCTTTTCTACCCTTACTTCCATGTGTATATGGAAATTTGTACAAACAGCAGTCATTCCTCAAACATTTGTATTAATAAAAACTCATTTGTGCAAATTTTCACAAACAATTACACAGAGACAAAGTGAAAAGCTGTTTGTCATTTGAACAAGTATTTATTAGTACTCAAATAGACATCACCAGATATATCATGTAGCGTATTGCATGTCTTGGCCTACAACACACTGTACAAACAGACTTAGTTTGTACTTTAACATGTCACAGAATAAGAAACAATCAATCTGTTTATATTTCAGATACTTGGGAGGAGCTACAGAAAAATTAAATCAAATTGCTTTGACCCAAAGTGATACCCTGGCAATAAACAGCTGCACTTAAAAATGGTTTGGCTATTGGAAGATGTTGATCAGGTTTAGTAAATGCAAGCACAAAGAACAGTGCTACTACTGCCAGAAGTTCAATACAGGCAAAGGCTATGGCAATTAACAACAATCCAATTTCCCCCTTCTTGCCTTTTTCTTTTGTTGAATTAATTGTCCAACTTTTCCATCTGAAGCAATTCCTAATATTGTTCTATAGGTACAGCAATAAAATGTATAAGCAGTTTCAAGCAGTGTTTGAGAATAAATGCTGAATTGATGGTTTTGATTATATCCTCTTCCTCATCAAAACCTCTCCTCAATATTCACAAGCCTCCTTCAGCCTGGGGCACAGAATGTCCTGTCCCACTGAACTCAGATTTCTCCAGTGAGTAATAAATCATAAAAAAAATATGTAGGGTCAAAAAAAGTTTTTGTTTACTCCTGTGCACCTCTCTCAACCCAATGGGGTCCAATAGGTCTAAATGACAAAATTTGGTTCATAGATATTGAAATGTCTCCTAATATACACCCAACAGAATAAAGTATGCACTTCTGGTGCAGTGTTTACTCAACTAAGAAGCCTTTGGCAGGAAAATATGAGATACCCTGAGCAATCCTGTGAACAGAAATAGTCCCTCAATAGAGCCCACAGATCTCGAATTAGTGTCATAACTCATCTCCTTCCTAGGTTTTTGTCTACTGGTAATTCAAAGACAGTAACACAACCAAAACCTCAGCCTAAATTTCTTCCTCAAGCATGGCTTTTTTTAGGATGACTACCAGGACTGCCTCTGTCCTCCCTCTGGCTCAAAGAAACACTTCCCTTGTACATCCTGGTTGGAAATTATCAGTTCCACCTGCCAGCAAGACTCAGTGTAACTATCTGAATCTTTAATACAGGTGTTTATCACCTAAATCTCAGGTGACTAAGCAAAAGAGCCCTGCAGTCTGAAAGCTGTTTTATAAATACCAATGAATTATAACTATAGTTTATAGGGGACGTTGACTGCCTTCCATCTACTCATAGAAACCAATTTTAAACAACAGCCTAGTTGTCTGACACAATAAACAAGTCACAATATTCACTTAAAGCACAAGGAACCTTCTTTAAGGAGAATACATTTTAGCTTTTTCGGTACTTGGAAGGATATTAACATTTAGTTTCTACTTTCAGGGCAACCAAAAATGTCTCAGAGCAGACTAGGAGTTAAAATTTTGTTTGTGTGATTATTCTGAGAAAATATGTAAGTCTGCCATCTGGAAGCATTTTAGACATTACAAAGTCACTGTGTGCATGCCTCAGCAGATGCAGCTTTTGTTCACAGAGTTTTGAGGGCTGTTAATTTAATTAGTTCTGTATTTTCATACACCCATCCTTCCCCCAGTGGTAATTCTACCCAATCCGCATCGGTATAGCTTGATGAAAAACTGATGCTAAGGGCCAAATTCTGACCTAATGTAAATACAAACAACAGCAATTACCAATGGTCTTCAAATAGAGTTAAATCTGCTTATAAACAGGTCAGAATTGGATCAATCAAAGGATGACTATGAGCTACCAATGTGATGTTGCTATGAAAAAGACAAATCGGATCCTACGACGTATTAGGTGAGCCATTTCCTCTAGAGATAGAGAAGTATTAATGCTGTTGTACAAGGTACTGGGAAGACCTCATCTGGAATGCTGTGTAAAATTCTGGTCACACATGCTCACAAAAGATTAATTTAAACTGGAACAGGTGCAGAGAAGAGCTATTGGGATGATCAGAGCAATGGAAGGCCTATCTTCAGAGAGGAAAGTGAAAGAGCTTGGCTTGATTAGTCCAGCAAAAAAAGAAGGCTGAAAGGAGATACGATTGCTATCTATAAATACATCAGGGGCTAAATACCAAGGAGGATGAAGAGCTATTTACACTAAAGGATAATGTTACCACATGAACAAATGGATATAAACTTGCCACAAACAAATTCAGGCTGGAAACTAGAAGAGGGTCTCTAACCATCAGAGGGGTTCTGGAACAGTCTCCCAAAAGGTGTAGTATGTGCAAACAATTTAATTAGTTTTAAGAGTAAGCTAGACAATTTTATGAGTGCAATTGTACAATGGGGTTGCTTGTGGTAGTGGGGGGCAGCATTCAACAGCCCTAAGGCTCACTCTCAGTTTCTGTCATATATGCCTAAAACTCATATTTCAGGTTGTCAGCGAGCCGCTAGAGATGCGGCATTGGGCAGCATGGGCCTGGTCTGAGATGGCACCAAACATTTTTCCCCAGGTCAGATTGGCAGTGACCTTGGAGTTTTATTACCTTCCTCTGCATAAGAAAATAAGAACAACCCTACTGGGTCAGACCAAAGGCCTATTTAGCTCAGTATCCTGTCTTCCAACAGTGGCCAATGCCAGATACCCAAGAGGGAATGAACAGAACTGGTAATCATCAAGTAATCCATCCCATCGCCCATTCCCAGCTTCTGGCAAACAGAGGCTAGGGACATCATCCTGCGTAATAGCTATTGATGGACCTATCCTCCATTAATTTATCTAGTTCTTTTTTGATCCCTGTTATAGTCTTGGCCTTCATAACGTCCTCTGGCAAGGAGTTCCACAGGTTGACTGTGCATTGTGTGAAAAAATACTTCCTTTTGTTTGTTTTAAACCTACTGCCTATTAATTTCATTTGGTGGCCACTAATTCTTGTGTTATGAGAAGGAGTAAATAACACTTCCTTATTTACTTTCTCCACAGCAGTCATGATTTTATAGACCTCTATCATATCCCCCCTTACTCATCTCTTTCCCAAGCTGAAAAGTTCCAGTCTTATTAATCTCTCCCCATACAGCAGCCATTCCATACCCCTAATAAATTTTGTTGCCCTTTTCTAAGCCTTTTCCAAGTCCAATATATCTTTTTTGAGATGGCGCGACCATATCTGCAGGTAGCATTCAAGAAGTGGGCATACCATGGATTTATATAGAGGTAATATGATATTTTCTGTCTTAGTATCTATCCCTTTCTTAATGATTCCCAACATTCTGTTTGCTTTTTTGACTGTCGCTGCACATTGAGTGGATGTTTTCAGAAAACTGTCTACAATGACTCCAAGATCTCTTTCTTGAGTGGTAATAGCTAATTTAGACCCCATCATTTTATATATATACTTGGGATTATATTTTCCAATGTGCATTACTTTGCATTTATCAACATTAAATTTCATCTGCCATTTTGTTGCCTAGTCATCCAGTTTTGAGAGATCATTTTGTAGCTCTTCGCAGTCTGCCTGGGACTTAACTATCTTGAGTAGTTTTGTATCATCTGCAAATCTTGCCACCTCACTATTTACCCCTCTTTCCAGATCATTTATGAATATGTTGAATAGGACTGGTCCCAGTACAGACCCCTGGGGGACATCACTATTTACCTCTTTCCATTCTGAAAACTGACCATTTATTCCTAACCTTTGTTTCCTATCTTTTAACCACTTACCAATCCATGAACCTTCCCTCTTATCTCATAACTGCTTACTTTGCTTAAGAGCCTTTGGTGAGGGACCTTGTCAAAGGCTTCTGAAAATCTAAATACACTATATCCATTGGATCCCCCTTGTCCACATGCTTGTTGACCCCCTCAAAGAATTGTAATAGATTGGTGAGGCATGATTTCCCTTTACAAAAACCATGTTGACTCTTCCCCAACAAATTATGTTCATCTATGTGTCTGACAATTTTGTTCTTAACTATAGTTTCAACCAGTTTTCCCAGTTCTGAAGTCAGGCTTACCAGCCTATAATTGCCGGGGTCACCTCTAGAGCCCTTTTTAAAAATTGGCGTCACATTAGCTATCCTCCAGTCATTTGGTACAGAAGCTGATTTAAATGATAGGTTACAGATAACAGTTAGTAGTCCTGTCATTTCACATCTGGGCCCCTTGGGTGAATACTATCTGGTCCTGGTGACTTATTACTGTTTAGTTTATCAATTTGTTCCAACACATTCTCTAATGACACCTCAATCTGGGACAGTTCCTCAGATCTGTCACCTAAAAAGAATGGCTCATGTTTGGGAATCTCCCTCACATCCTCAACCGTGAAGACCAATGCAAAGAATTTATTTAGTTTCTCCGCAATGGCCTTATCATCCTTGAGTGCTCCTTTAGCATCTTGAGCTTCCAGTGGCCCCACTGGTTGTTTAGCAGGTTCCTGCTTTTGATGTACTTAAAAAAATGTTGCTATTACTTTTTGAGTCTTTGGCTAGCTGTTCTTCAAATTCTTTTTTGGCCTTCCTAATTGTATTTTTTACACATTTGGGTCACTTGCCTGGATTATCTTGTTAATCTCACTTAATCATTTCCCTGTCACTGAGGAGGGCTCGAGCACTGGGGCACTTTGGTCCCTCCTATTCTTTGCCTGTGACACATAATAGTCTAGTCTCCTGTGGGTTCTATTACATTTTGATTGTTGGGTTTAGCATGTGAGTGCCGGGCCTGTAATACACAGGAGTTCAGACTAGATGATCTAGTGGTTCCTTCTGGCCTTAAACTCTTCGATTGAGAAATTTACCTGCAAACAGCTTCCTATGCAATCAATTCCCATCCCTCCCAATGTTTATTTACAATAGCTTCCTTACATTAAGAAGGCTAAAGGAGGATTAAACAATTCTCTACTCTTTGATTTATATTAAAAAGAGCTATAGATGGTGATCTGGAGAGTCCAGAAAGGCAGAGACATTTTCATTGAGTTTTTGCACCTTACTAACTCCACCCATTTAACTGGATACCAGATAAAGTTTTGTTTGCTTGCTTGTGTGGGGGGCTTTTTGAAGCAAGAGGGAATGTATGGGGGGGTTGTTTGTTTTTTAATATAGTTACACAAGGCTGTGACAGGGAAAAATGTTTAACAAAGTTTTAAAATAGGGACTATTTTCTGGATAGAAATGCAAAACTCCCTTCAAATTTTGTACTGGCATTTTAAAATTTTGCCCAATTTATGAACTGAAAATAGGAATTTTTAGCCGATAGCCACACAGTATAACTACTGCATATTACCATGCAAGTCCATTTTTAAAATATGAGTTATAACTGTTTATAACTAAGGCTTTGATCACACAATGAGCAACTTGTGGGCAGACACTTGTACCTGTATAGAGTCCCATTGAACACAAAGGCTCTTCACACAGGAGCAGCACCTTCCCCAACCCCAGAATTCAGGGATTATGTAAAAGGTTCAGCTAGAACCCTGAAAAAATGAAGTGTTACATGATGTCTAAGATTCTGTTTCAACTTCAATCACCCACCAAGGTCCACAAATGCATCCTGGGGTTGAAAATGTTTACACATCCCTATAAGTTTAAGAGCATCAGGAACTTTGAGTGCGTACTAGAGGTACACTTGCCAAGGGGAGGAGGCAGAAGCAGGAAAGTGGGGCATTTGCTTTAGATATTTCACTCCTATCAATGAAAGAGGACATAAATATAGCAGGTATTTCTAAAACATGGTGAAATGCGGAAAAAAAACCATACAATTGGATATCATAATAGAGACTACACTCAACAGAATATATAGCAAGGATAAATATTAGTTCATAGGGGTGGAAGTGTAATACTCTACCTAAAAAATTCCATAAAACCTAATGAAATAAGTCATCTGAGTTGAGAGGACTATCCTGCACAATCTGGACGGAGACAGTACAAATACATGACAGGCTTCCTTGATCAGGTGGGAAATCAAAGAGGCAACCATTAATAAAATAAAATGTAAGACTTAACAACTACTATCATATAAAACCGGTCAAATATCATATTGGAACAAAGAACATACCTAGATCAATAAAGGCAGTGTCTAAAATAGCAGGGACATCCAAGCATTCAGAAAGTTTATAATGAAAAATTCTATTTCATGCAAAGAGAAAAAGGGGCATAATTTAAAATCTGGGGCCAGATTCTGATCTCATTTACACTGGAGTAAATCACTGAAGTCAGTGCAGTTACTCCCAATTTCCAGAGGCATAATCATATGGATGCTTAACTATGTGGGAAATGTAATTCTGCATTTTCTGACTTTTTTCCAACCTTAACAATGAATTAATATTTTCCAGATCTATCATAAGTACAGTACTTACTGAACCGCTCTTATCAGCATTCCTTTTCCACTGTTTCTTGTCTTGTTTCTTTCCTGCACTTGAACATAGAGTTGCATGAGTTTTCATATGGGGATTTAAACCCAGAAGGTTCTGTAGAAAGAGAAAAGAATATTTTAAAAATCAGATAAAAAGCTCAAAAAGCTAATACAATTTTTAAAAAAATAAACAGTGCTCAACTGATCCCACCTCACCAAAGCACAAATGAATGTTTTACAATGTTAAAAAACAGACAAAAAACAGGACTCAACAATAGATCAACTTCAAATGAATTTGTTTAGAATCTTTCCTGTTCCAGTTTATACGTTCTAGATTTTGAGTATTTGAGGTACTGCTACATTTAAAAAAAATAAAACAGTATGACATCTAGTGGCAGCTCCAATCTGAATTTGTAATAAATTCTATTGTTGTATGCTTCTGACCTACCGTATATACATACAACATGTAATTCTTTTTCATTATATTGCTCTAGGTAAAACCCTACATTTTAAGAATAAAGATCGCACAGTGTTGCTTCATCGTTTCTAATCCCTAGGAACATGCTTGTATGTCCTAGTGAGAAGCTATACAATGTAAATTAATTCCTTCTCTCTCAAAAGGTTTTCCTGTGGTATAGCACAAATAAATGTTTGGAACATAGAAATAAAAGTCTTCATTGATCACTTCAAGACTGCGCTCAAAATCAGACAAAGACAGACAATTAATTTAGTCCCAGTTCTTCCAGTGACAAGGGTTAATATTAGGGCTCTCAAGCGATAAAAAAATTAATCACGATTAATCGCACTGTTAAACAATAATAGAATTCCATTTATTTAAATATTTTTGGATGTTTTCTACATTTTCAAATATATTGGTTTCAGTTACAACACAGAACACTAAGTGTACAGTGCTCATTTTATATTTATTTTTTATTACAAATATTTGTGCTATAAAAACAAAAGAAATAGTATTTTTCAATTCACCTCATACAAGTATGTAGTGCAATCTCTTTATCATGAAAGTTGAATTTGCAATGTAGAATTATGTACAAAACATAACTGCATGCACAAATAAAACAATGTAAAATGTTAAAGCCTACAAGTCCACTCAGTCCTACTTCTTGTTCAGTTGGTCACTCAGACAAACAAGTGTGTTTATATTTGCAGGAAATAATGCTTCCTGCTTCTTGTTTACCATGTCACCTGAAAGTGAGAACAGGTGTTCACATGGCACCGTTGTAGCCAGCGTCACAAGATATTTATATGCCGGAAGCGTTAAAGATTCATATGTCCCTTCATGCTTCAACCACCATTCCAAAGGACATGCATCCATGCTGATAATGAGTTCTGCTCAATAATGATCCAAAGCAGTGCCGACTGACACATGTTCACGTTCATCATCTGAGTCAGTAGCCACCAACACAAGGTTGATTTTCTTTTTTGGTGGTTTGGGTTCTGTAGTTTCCACATCAGAGAGTTGCTCTTTTAAGATTTCTGAAAGCGTGCTCCACACCTCTTCCCTCTCAGATTTTGGAAGGCACTTCAGATTCTTAAACCTTAGGTTGAGTGCTGTAGCTATCTTTAGAAATCTCACACTGGTACCTTATTTGCACTTTGTCAAATTTGCAATGAAAGTGTTCTTAAAACAAACAACATGCTGGATCATCATCTGAGACTGCTATAACATGAAATACATAGCCGAATGCGGGTAAACAGAGCATTCTCCCCCAAGGAGTTCAGTCACAAATTTAATTAATGCATTATTTTTTTAACGAGTGTCATCAGCATGGAAGCATGTCCTCTGGAATGGTGCATAAATGCACGAAGCATAAAGGTGCATACGAATGTTTAGCATATCTGGCACATAAATACCTTGCAACGCTGGCTACAAAAGTGCCATGCAAATTCCTATTCTCACTTTCAGGTGACATTGTAAATAAGAAGCTGGCAGCATTATCTTCCATAAAATGTAAAAAAACTTGGTTGTCTTACTGATTGGCTGAACAAGAAGTAGGACTGAGTGGACTTGTAGGCTCTTCAGTTGTACATTGTTTTGTTTTTGAGTGCAGTTAGGTAGCAAGAATAACTACATTTATAAGTTGCACTTTCACAATACAGAGATTGCATTAAGGTATTGTATGAGGTGAATTGAAAAATACTTATTTATTTTGTTTATCATTTTTACAGTGCTGATCGCAGCTTTTTTTTTCTCCACCACTTTCTGTGCCCCGAAGAATGAATGACATGATGGCGGTAGAGCCTGTAATTTTGGGGGGTCTAACTCATGATTTTTGACTGCTTGGGCTGGTAATGTTGCTTCGACGATGGTCTTTGGTTTCAGTCCAGTTCCAATCCAGAGAGGGACTAAAAGGTTAAGAGAGGAGAGAGGTGTTGGATATCAGCAGTGGCCACTAGGGATCAGCATGTGTCCTGAGAATGCTGGGAGTTCAGGTTTGCAGGGAAGGATTACTCTCCTTCTGGTGAATGGGGCAGAGATGTGCTGACCATGGAACCCTAACTTCCTTCTGACCATGAGAGGTCTAGCCCCTGCCCTATCTCCTCCCCCCAATCTGAAGAGATCCCAGAGGGACCCACAAGGTGAAGGTAGCCACGGGATCGCTCAGGCAAGGCAAGCCCTAGGCCCCGTTCCGCACCAGCTGCTGCACAGCCCTGACCCTGGGGGTGAGGGAGATTCACTTCCCATTCGGGCCCAGGTTCCCCCTTCCATCTGGAATTCAGCCAAGCAGTGACTCCACCTTTCTCCACCCGTCCCCTCCCCTCTGGCTGGGATACCAGAGCTCTTATTCTGAAGTGATCTCACTGAAACCGACTCCACAGACAGACCTCCCTCACATCCCCACCCCATGACCTCCTCCTTCTTTCCCTTCTCATTCTGATTGGGACCCCCTCCCCCATCCCCACAGACTGCCCCAGCCATCAGAAATTCCCCCTCTCTTTTATTGTCCCCTCCCCTCACTGCAGATGGATCTGGGGCTCCCCCCGCTGTGGAATTCTCCGCTGCTTTCTGTGCCCCGAAGAATGAATGAAGCAGCGGCAGTAGAGCTGCCACCGAAGCACCACCAATCGTGGCTTTTTTTTTTTCTCCGCCACTTTCTACGCCCCTCGGTTTTGTGCGCCCGAGGCAAGTGTCTCTCTCACCTCACCCTTGTTATGGCACTGCCGATCGGTTGTCCAGTGCCACTGACAGCCTGACCAGCAAGTGGCTGAAGGACTGGCTAGAACACCACAAATGATGTGTTGTGATTGGCACTCTCTCAGTGAGGGCTGATGGACTGATCAATCAAGGTGTTCTTAATATGAAAATCTCATATACTAATTAAATGAATATTGTATGTTTAATCTAGAATCTGACTACTAATTTACTCAATAAAATGTAAGATTGTTACCTAATTCAAAAGCCTTGCTGCAAACAGATATACGCAAGCAATTATAGTAATTTCTTTCTTTTTTAAAATATTACAGAGAGGTAAAGTATCAAAGCGACCTGGGAGCCTAAACCCAATTTTCAAATGTGTCACCGAAACCTAAATCCCATTGACTTGCAATAAGTCACTCTAAGAGCCTAAATCACTCAGATACTTTTAAAAATGTTACCTCATATCTTTTACAGTTGTGTAACACAGTATTCTTAGTTACGAATATTACAATTATCTCAGCAGGCTCTGAAATGAGTTACACATTTCTAGTAATATACTGTAACAGATGTACTCCTTTGGGTATGGATCCATTTGGTTTAAAACTTGGAACAAATGTTGGGGTAAACCAACAAAGGAAGAATACACATATGTACATGATCTTCATTGCCCGCCAAATACAGGAAAACTCTCAGAAGCAAAATCAGGACCTGTACATCGCCTTCATCGATTTGACAAAGGCCTTTGACTGTGTCAATTGTGAAGCCCTGTGGAAGGTGCTGGCCAGATTTGGCTGCCCTCCAAAATGTATTAAGTTCCAAAGGCTTCTTCATGATCAGATGACTGTCACCGTTCTCTGTAATGGCCTGCAGATGGACCCCTTTTGGGGTTAAGCAAGGATGCGTTATTGCCCCAACCCTCTTCTCCATCTATTTAGCAGTCATTTTGGTCCTCGTTAAAGACCAATGGAGTTGACATCCAATTCAGAATGGGTGGGAAGCTTTTTAATCTTCGACGTCTCTGCTCGAAGTCCTTAGGGCATTCATTACTGATCTTCAGTATGCTGATGACTGTGCCATCCTCGCGCACACTGAGAATGACCTTCAGTCCACACTGGATTTTTTTGCACAAACTTAATGAAGTCTAGGACTCTCACTCAGTATTGAGAAGATTAAAGTGCTCCATCAGCCCGCTTCAGGCATTCCACATGACCCACAATAAATCACCAACGAGGGACAGACTATGGAGACAATCGAGCACTTCGGTTACCTCAGTAGCCAACTCTCTCAAAACGCAAAAATTGGCAGTGAGATCCAGCACAGGATCCAGTGCACAAGTGCTTCCTTTGGAAAATTGCTTTCCCAGATGTTTTCACAGACTATGGCCTACAGCAGGACACCAAATCCAGGTCTATGAAACAAATGTTATTCCTACATTCCTTTATGGATGCAAAATCTGGGTGACCTATCAACAGCACTTCAAGAGTCTGGAGACGTTCCACCAACGATGCCTCCAGAAGATCCTTTGCATCAAGTGGGAAGATTGCTGCACTAACACCAGCATCCTCACTGAAGCCAATGTCACCAGCATTGAAGCAATGATCATCATGCACCAACTCCCCTGGGCTGGACATTGTGTGCAGATGCCAGACTTTTGCCTTCCAAAACAAGTCCTCTACATGGTCAGAGATCCCGTGGTGGTCAGAGGAAATGCTACAAAGACACACTGAAAACGTATCTCAAGAAAACCGATGTGGACATCACAAGCTGGAAAGAACAAACTACCAACCAATCTCAATGGCACCACATCCTCCATCAGGCAGTGATCCACTTTGAGGAGAAGCTGTGCCTTGCCCTCGAAGCCAAAAAGAGAGAGAGAAGGAAGGAAAAAGAAAGAACTTTCTCTCAGCAGGCATCTGACCTGCCAGGAAATGTCTGTACCTACTGTGGGCAGATTTGCGGTTCCAGGATTGGACTCCTGAGTCATCTCAGAACCCATATGTATATCTGTGGTAGAGATTATCCTCGAATTGAGGGACTGCCGATGATGGTGGCAGATTAATGAGCAGAACAGCTCCATGGTACCATTTCTGACTTCCTTTAAAATTCACTTATGGGGGGGATAGCAGGAGGAGAGGCGACCACTAACAATAATCCCTGTCAGTGACTTGCTTGTTAGTGTCTTGCTTGTGCAAGATCAGTGCTTTACAAAGGCTAGATTATTATACTATGTGAAGGATATTGGTTGGGTTCCCTGAAATCTTTTCTACTTGGTTCTCCAAGAACTCAGTTCAGCTCCAGTCTTATCACTTTGATTTTTTTAATCTGGCATACAGCAAAAGCTATGCTGAGTTGAGGAGACTCAAGAGTATGGGGGGTGAGTATAGGGCATATCACACATTTAAAGTTACACAGCAAACCTAAAAAAAAAAGTTAAACTTTGTTAAAAGTATTGAGACACCAGAAGGGTTAACTAACAAAGTTAAGACTGAAAGGAGACATTGCCTGAAAGAATGCCTGTCTTAGCTTTGCAATTCTGAATGAAAGATTTGGATGGATTTTTAGTAGAATTAAAAAAAAACATTTATTTTACATATACTGTACTTTTTACATTTAAAAAAAATGTTTGTTTTTAATTTTGCCGGGTTTTGCTATGTTGTAAACAGTTTATACAAGAGACCAAATAAATATTTTAAACTTGCTTGGCTTAGCCTTGCCAGCTGAGCCTTTGATTTTTTTAATATGGTTTTATATTTCTGAAATTTTCCTTTTGTAAATTGCAAGTTTGAGCAGATGACACATCTGAGACACTTACATTTTTAAATTGCAATTTTTTATTTTTTATTTACATTTTAAGTAAGTTTTGGTTTTGTGTGTGTTCGTTTTTTATACAGGCAAGATAACATTTTTTGCCTGGGCTCTAATAATTGCTGTATTTTCACAATGTTTTGTTCTACTGCTGTTTTTATTTTATTTTTGTATTTTAGTTATTTGAGATTTTAGTAAACTTACTGTTACACATAACTTTTTTTGACAGGCAGTTTTAACTGCTGTGTTATTTATTTATTTTTAAACTTAGCACTATAATTTATTTATTAATGTTTGTGTACACACGTGCGCCTAGGTTATATCCCTACTAGTACATATGGAAGCAGTTAAGCCATGTAGAAATCTCTAATTTTTAAAGTGATTTTAACTAAACTGTTCATAGTTAAACAATGTAAATTAGATTGCTCCAAATATGAGAACAGCTAACACAATTGATTATAGACACATTATTTGGGAAGGGCCCATTTTTCTGCATGGCTGTGAATGCTTTCAGAGGAAAAAGACAGTGGTGGTATTTGTCACCGTTTGACCTCCCTCTTGCATAATTTGTTTGATTACTAAGGATCTCATGAGCATGGCTACACTGAATTTTACTACCATAACTAGGTTTTATTCTTCAACTCAGCATTTTTTTAAACCTTTCACTGTTCTTTTTAACACTTTATTACTTTTACTACCGCTATTTAGTCCTCCAAGCTCTATCGTGTTAATTTATATAAGCTTCTTTTAATTGTACATTAATTTTTAAAAAATACTTTAATTTTTTAATGTTTAATAAAAGACTTTTCAAGACTTTGCTAGCTACTAAATGTTCGGATTGTAACTCTGATTTGTTAGAGCATCACATTTTTAACTGACTTTTTCTTTGTAGCTTTAAGCTTATCTTTTATGTCTTTTGCATTTTTTAACTTAGTACCTAAATCAATATACGTGATTCATAATGAGTATATTTCCATCTAGAAAGCAATGCATGATAAAATGAAAGTGTGTTTTAATAGTGTAGGCCTGGCTTGACATGAATAATTGAACATAGGTGAGACCTCATTTCTTGGGTGACAGGATTAGGGAGGTAACTGAATCAGCAGACTGGACATATAGAATGTCCACACTAGCTAAGCTGTACAAACTAAATTCAGTTCTTAAAGGACAGCTACTTTTTACTTTGGCTATATGGAAATAGGCAATGGACATTACGTTTTCCCTGACCTTTTAGATATTTAGGTATTTTATTTAGGTATTTTTTGTTTGTTTGTTTTTTACAACTTTGATTTGCTTTTTATGAGTTTTGCATTCATTTCCTAACATGGTACATGGTAACGTTTTAGCCACCAGAAATAATCCTTGTAAGACTGCTGCTTTGACTTGCTTTCTTTACTGTAGAATAAACAAACAAACAAACAAAAAACTTGATATTTTTTTCATGACTACCGATTGGCTCTATTTTTTTGAAAGTTTCAGTGGTATTCAACTGATTTTTGCTGTACTCTGCCAATTTTTAAGAAGAAACCTCCAACATTCTCTGTCAAGAATTTTTTTTTTTAAATAAATTCTTTAAAAATTTTAAATACATTCTTGGAGTTCCTTTTTCACCCAGTCCCAATCTCCCTCTAGCACTTCTCTGGGGAGTCTGTACGGTCCGCCCTTAGATTTAAGCCACTTCTTCAGCATGGTACTAATTTTCTCATATTTAAATCCTTTAAAACCTTTCCAATGCCATTTCCCTTAATGCTAGGTTGCGACCCTTATACTAAGGGATGTATATGTTTCCTGCCCCAGACAAGCGGATCAAAGTCATGGCACCACTTCGTTGGGGTTCCCCCAAGACCTCTTCCATATGGTTCCCCAAGAACTCAGTTCAACTCCAGTCTCATCTCTCAGGTTCCTTTATTTGGCATACAGCAAAGCTATACTGAATTGAAAAGACTCAAACATAGTGGGTAGGTATAGGGCACACCACATAGCCCAGGTTGCATAGCAAACCTCTTCCTTTATATACATTAACATATTACATTGCATTTACTATACATTGCATTACATGTTTTAGGACTGGCTTGGTTAGTTTGTAGGAACCAATTCTTGTACAGCATGCTCTGTCCACGTACTGTCCATGTACGACTTACTCTTTACCTCCGCTTTATGTTCTGACTTATCTTGTCCATTGTAAATCATTCCCCCTTATCTTAGCTCATATGGATATTCTATTTCCAATCTGCTGATCCAGTTACCACCCTAATCCTGTCACCCAAGAAATGAGGTCTCATCTATGTCCAATTATTCATGTCAAGCCAGGCCTACACTATTAAAACACACTTTCATTTTATCATGCATTGCTTTCTAGATGGGAATATACTTATTATGAATCACGTATATTGATTTAGGTTGCAAAGTTCTAAAATGTTATAAACTGCTCATGTACAAGAGAATGAGTGATATATAATGATGACTGATTTTTTAATTTTTTTTGACAACTATGATAAATGGTTATGCTGATCTATGTAGGGACAGTAACATTACTTCTGAGAATAAATAAGCTGTAAGCTATTCATTAAATGTTTATTGCTACACACATTCTACTTTTAAAAGTACACACAGTGTAAAGTGTTGAACTAATCTTCTGTACAATTTAATGAAAATGTGAGGATAATGAAATAACAATATACATTATGGTGAACAATATGACAGTAATTTGATATAATAACCCAACATTTAAAATTATTTAAATGTAGTCATTCTGGACAGGAATTCCTGGCTCCCAGTCTCCTAGTCAACCATACTCAGAGATGCAGGATTTTCAAGTAAATTGAACAGAAGACTTGATAAACCAGGAATTGCAGGTATCAGAGGGGTAGCCGTGTTAGTCTGGATCTGTAAAAAGCAACAGAGAGTCGTGTGGCACCTTTAAGACTAACAGATGTATTGGAGCATAAGCTTTCGTGGGTTAATGCCCACTTCATCGGATGCATTCACCCACAAAAGCTTATGCTCCAATACATCTGTTAGTCTTAAAGGTGCCACAGGACTCTCAGGAATTGCAGAGCTCCAGTACAGGCTTTTGATCTTAGGTAAGTCACTTAGTCATTCTGTATCTCAATTTCCCCCATCTGTGAAATGGGTATTACACGAAACTGCAACTAACTCCAGTCTCATCAACCAGTCACCATCCAACAAGGTCACAGGGTGCTGTGGCAATTAATTGTCTACTTAAATGTTTATTCAGCACTGTAAAATGTAAGGCTGATGAAGTAATAAGGGTTATCATATATGTTCTAATAGCAATAGGATGGCCAGTGTGAGTATTTGATGGGACTGAGAGGAGAGAGACACTCTTGAGCTCCTTCTTTGCTGGCAGTGTTTGAATGTCCTGGGTGTCTTTTCACCTCTATCTGGACAGCAGTGGAAGACCTCAAGCCATAGGATGGGGGAAATGGAGGCTCGACCCTGCCTCAATTTCATGGACAAAGGCAGGTGCCCCTTTATTGAAATACCAATTCCTCAACCAAAGGAGAGGACATCGCAGCAGATTCTGGCATGGCCAAGTCCTTTGTGTATGGCTAGACTGAGGCTAAGGGTAGCCTACCCCCTTTGTATTGGGCTTTGAAGAATGCCATATACCACACTGGGCCAGTTACTGCTGTCATTTTTGTTGGTTTCAGATTGTGTTTATATTAAGTTGCAGAGACTTTTCGACCATGTCACTGTGTATCTGTAGCACAGTAACTGTTGCATCTAACATCATTGATACACCAATGTTCTTCTATGATCTCTTCTAAAACCCATATGCTTTTCTTTCTCTATGGACCAAATGTCAACCACAGTGTAAACAGGCACAATCCCATCAACTCTACTCAGATTCCAGTTTTAGTTTTTATGACCTCTAGACTTAGAATTAGGCCTGTTTGTTGATCAGTATCTGTTCTGGTTCAGTGTGTCCCATCTTTCTGCCATGGCTGATGCAGTTCTCTCCTAAAAACCTATCTTTCCTTTTGACTATAAGCTTTTGACTGATTCTCTTTATATTTTAAGATGTTTTGATATGCAGCATCTTCTATACATGGCACCACAAATAGTACTGTACTACAGAATATCATTAGCAAGGTAATCTTAGAAAACCCATCCTGACAGTCAAGCTTGGTCTATGAAAACTAGCAGCAGGTATCCCCAATTAAAATTTGAAAAAAAATCAAACAAAACCTAGAGAGGTTTGCTCATTACAGAATGAAAGCCCTTTTAGAATGACAGCAATGTCCAGACATAGTAATCAGCAGGAAAAAGTTAATCCTTTGGTTCCTCTGCCTAGTTCTCTGTGTTACACACACAGTTACAAAAAAACCACAACTCTCACTGAAATCAGTGAGAGTTACACTGGTCTAACAGTAGAAATTGTGCCTTAATATTCAGTAACTCCTCTTACTATAAGTAGATTAAAGACTAAAGATAGATTGAGTACTCGGAGTGTAAAAACTTGCTGTCAAAGACAGTAATGTTTCTATCACATGGTGCAATACTGAAGCAGTATAAGTGGAGCACATAGAAGGATCCATAATGTGAATACATTGTTTTTAGTATCCTCTCTAGTTCAGACCCTATAGACAACTAGAATGTCACTGGACAAATTCATCATAGGCCTAAGAAGGTACAACTCCACTGAAGTCACTGGAGACGCAACGATTTATATAAGCAGTAAACTCGGTTCCATGGGTTATTTTGTTTATTTATAAATACAAACTTAACTAGATTAGTCCCTACAAATATGGTACACTGCATCTTACTCTTATTGCCTGATCGAACATCCTTAGCTAAACTGCTTTAAATGTATCAAATAAGATTTGCTAGTAGGGTAAGGAATGCATGTGAAGAGCAATTTAACCCAGCCCATTCCATTAATCTACCCAATTTCCTTTAAAAAAAGAGTTATAATATCTCTCACAACAAGAAACATAAATGTATTACCAGGTATATATCTTTACCAATTAGCATAATTGGAATAATTTTACTGTTTCCCTAAAACTAGTGAGCATTCTGAACAGTTAATTTCAGAACTGTATGAGTATTGATATACTCTGAGAAACGAGTACCTGAGGTTCCCCCCCAAACTGACATTTTCTACTTCATTTGAACTTGAAGTTAATTTCATAATCAAGTACTAGTCACCCAAATGAAAAAAATAAGAATTCAGATTAGGAATATTTGTTTTGGGGAGATCAGAAGACACACAATACTGGGTACAAATTACCCAAATTTCCCAAAAACCCTGCAGGAAAAGAGCTTTTCAACAGCTTAGCCCTTCCACCATCCTTCCATCCCCCCACAAATAACAAAAGAAGTTACAATGCCTGTAGGAGAGAGAGGAAAGAGAGACCTTCTTCATTAGTCAACGTCAAATTTAAAAAATTGCAAGATTTAAAATAGCATTTTACCATACACATCCGCTAAACCACTGATTTACAGATCTAGAATAAAGCATACATAGAAACCATGAGCCACATACAACCCTCAGTCCCCATGCATGATTCTCATGGATATAAAAATGAAAGTTTCACTATGAGATGAATGAGGAAACTGTCTGATCCCATGAGAAATCATAATCCAGGAAGAAATGTTAGGATTTCAAAAATACAACCTGTGAAACCATGCAAATATCAGTATGCTCTGCTTTGCCAGTGACTGTTTCATAATTCAGGAAATGTGGATAAGTCCATGTAGTGGCTTTGCACATTTCTATACTAAGAAACAGATTTTCTGCCCAGGAAAAAAATATTCCTCTAATGGAATATCTGATGGTTACTTTTTGGAGGATCACTCCTTACTTCGAATATATATTTAGCTAATGAAGGCCAAACATATGAAGAGATGACATCTTTTCAATTTTTTGTTTTTATCTGCAGCTACCTAAATTTGGACTGTGGTGTTTTAAAACCCAAAAAAAGAACAAGGAACCCCATTGTTGATGGGGTAGCTTGTGGTTAAGTACATTATAGCAGTGCTCCAGTGTGTGTACTGCCTGCCTGTTGGTATTAAAAAAGCATTGAGGTATTATATTTTTTCCCTGAAAGCCGTAATGCTTTGGAATTTTCCCACCTGACAGGTCACCTCTCCCACGTATGAGGATGCTGCGGTTGTGATCACTTGATTGAAACCAAATCTTAAATTAAAAAAATTTAAAAAATTGGCCACTTGTGGCCATTAAAAAGCCTATGATATTTTTCACAAGAATAGGTAGTGTTAGCCCTACGATATTCGGGCACAATTCCAGGTATGTAATTGCATTCTGCTTACCTACAGTTTCATTCATATATGGTAATCTTCACTTCCTATGCATTCCTTAAGAGCTGGCACTTTTTATCCGAGAAGTGATGGGTGAGGCCACTCCTTCACCCAGCAAATAATGATTTAGAATACTTGAGAGAAAGACACTATACACATTTCAGTCATTAAGTCCTCTATAGTTTATCACAGTATAGAGCCAATCCCTTGACATGCTAAAAGGTTTATTCTTATGAATAGTGCCACACGTTTAGAAAGTAACTGGATTTCTTCTGCATGGCAATACTACTGTCTTATAACAATACAGAGATTTTTATTCTGAAGGATCCCCAAATACTCTGCAAATACGTCTTAATGTCAGACTTCTGAAATCAAGTCCTGAAAACTCGGAAAATTCCAGAAATTATGAATGTCCCAACAACATTAACCAAAGATGTTGTGTAACATAAGATGTAGATTAAAAGTTAATACATTGGTGTGTTTCTGTGTGTGTGCGTGTATATATATATATTTTTTTTCACAAAGAAAATAAGGTTACATGATACTATAGTACTAGCATATATGCATATGGTAGCAAGACCTGGATCACTTACAGGAGGCATGAGAAAAAGCTAAACACCTTCCACACCCACTGTCTTTGCCATGTTCTAAATATCAAGTGGGAAAGCAAAGTTCCTGATACCAATGTACTTGCAAAATTGCCAAGCCTAATCACTATTTTCAAACAGACGTCTCTGTTGGATTGTCATCTGCATTGACTGGACAATGGCACATTCCAAAGGATCTCCTGTATGGAGAACTTGAGGATGGCCACTGGGCCAATCTAGGCTCAGATTCAAGGAGTTTGCAGGAGGGACTTGAAAACTTTCAACAATTGACATTGGACGCTCAGAAGATGCAGCTAGCAAGGCTATAATGGAGGGCTGCACCGCACCAGTGAGTGAAAGAGAGTCTAACAGAGGTGGTTGAGAGAGAACAAAGCCTGAAAGCAGGCCTGAAGCACTAACAGTGCGTCAGCTTCATCTTCTGGCCCTGTGCTTACATCTGCATTATCTGTGATAAGGACTGTTGCTCAAGAATTGGACTTTTCAGCAACTTGCAATGCTGTTGCATAACACATAGTAACTGAACTGCTTTGCCACTTACAGCATATTTAAGATGGATGGTTACTATTCAAGCATATAGCAATAGAGGATCCTGTGGCACATTTAAGACTAACAGAAGTATTGAGAGCATNACGCTAATCAGGCCATGTTGCACATATGCTTGAATATCAGAGGGGTAGCCATGTTAGTCTGAATCTGTAAAAAGCCACAGAGGGTCCTGTGGCACTTTTAAGACTAACAGAAGTATTGGGAGCATAAGCTTTCGTGGGTAAGAACCTCACTTCTTCAGATGCAAGTAATGGAAATTTCCAGAGGCAGGTATAAATCAGTATGGAGATAACGAGGTTAGTTCAATCAGGGAGGGTGAGTTGAACAGCACCTCACCCTCCCTGATTGAACTAACCTCGTTATCTCCATACTGATTTATACCTGCCTCTGGAAATTTCCATTACTTGCATCTGAAGAAGTGAGGTTCTTACCCATGAAAGCTTATGCTCTCAATACTTCTGTTAGTCTTAAATGTGCCACAGGACCCTCTGTGGCTTTTTACAGATTCAGACTAACATGGCTACCCCTCTGATATTCAAGCATATGTGCAACATGGCCTGATTAGCGTTGTTAGCCTAACCAACTTTTGGAATCTCTTAACTGAGTGCTTGATTTCTCAACCTTAACATTGCATTAATGCTGGGTTTTTTGCATTTAAATTCTCTCAGATTTATAAATGCAAAGTGAAGAGAAGAGAGTTGAAAAACAACAAAATATGATATTTGTCTTGCAGCTATTACACAGACTACTGGCAAAGACAATGGAGTGTGTACTGATAAATTCCTTGAAACAGAGGTATTTAGTAGGACATCACCTAAAAAGGTAGCTGATCCTAGCAAAGGCTTCTTTGACCTGAGCCTATGCAAAATAAGGCCTGTATCAAGCAAACACTTACACATGCTTTATTTTGAATATGCAAGTTCTCCCTTTGAATTCAATGGGACTATTCACATGTTAACATTAAGCACATGCATGTTTGCAGGACAGGAGTCTAAACTGCTTAAACAAATTCAATCCCATTCGACCTCAGAGTGGAGTTCCAAAGTCTGACCCTCCTCTGAGGACACCATGCCCTGCCACCAGACCACATTTTGAATAACTGCTTTCACATGGTATATGTCAGCTTTCACTGTACATTCAAAATCACAGGGAAATTCAATTCGGGTTAATATACCAAATTCAGCCAAGGAATAAGCAACCAAAATTCTCACAGACCAGAGATGATTCTGGCATTATGTATTCATTCTATTTGCCAAAAATTCAATTTAACTTATCTATTAAAAATAGAAGAAATGTTTAAATTTCAGTGCATTCATACTACTACAAATACATTTACAATTTAACTCACATTTCTAAAGAACTGACAACTATACATTTAAAAAACACAGTAATTTTAACATTTAAATATATTTAATCTTCCCTTTATACTATGCACCCTTGTTACCAAAAAACTACTGACAACTGTTCTCTGCTCATGAAAAAGATCATGATGCACAAAAAGAATAAAAGAGGTGGCAGTCTTAACTCCAAATTCCTTGACTGTTGTGAAACATTGTAATCTTAATTTTTAATCAAAGAACCAATTTAAACCCTCAGAAACTATGTTGACAGCATATACTTGTGTAATGGGACTTAAACTTCTTGTCTCCATTCCATCACATTTTTCTATACAAGAATCTCTTGTCATCGAGTTGTATGACTTCTCTGTTGCACAAGGAACTCACAAGAGCTTTGTAACTGCTCGCTAACTCGTAGGTAAAGTTATTTAATTGAATGGTTCACTGCCAATAAAAAATGATTTTCTTGTGTGTGCATTTACATCTTATAATATACTGCTGAAAAATAAAAGTATTTCAAGAGGAAATACAGATCTAAACAGAAACCAAATGCTGTTGTTTTGGCAATTAAATTTTTCAATCAATACCATCAGTGTGCACTGCTTTTCTTTACACTGGGAGTAAGTCCTGGACCCCCACCTCCCCAACAGCCAAACTGCACTAATTAAAGTGCCCAGTCTATAAAAAAGTACAGATGCTTGCTTAACACAAAAGCAAACTTGCCTTGGAGATGAGTCAGTTAACAAAAAGTGAATGATCTATTGACTTTGTTCATGAGAGGAATTAGCATTGACGTTATTGCTGTATTAAGTTTAATCATCAGCAAAATTAGTGGAACTTTGGCCAAGCAAAGCAACATTCTGAAAACTTGTTAAAGGTGATTTCCAGCGTCTAATAAATAAACCTCATCCACAAACCATCCATAGTGACAAAATGCATACTGTGGGTCTTGAACATGAAGTGCTCGAAAAACAGATTGCATAATCATTTGGACTCTGTTCCAAGAACATGTCAAATGTCCATCAGCATAGAATTTCTAACTCTCTGATGTTCCATGAAAAAGTCCCAGACTAAACTGGGGAAAAAACTTTCTTATGTTATGATTGAAGTGCAAACATAAAAATGACAATAGTATCTATTTAATATGATGCAAACCAAACAAATAATTCATTATCAATTATGTCTTGTAGAAGATATACTGCATTCAGCAGACCCTGATCATAAAAGAAATAAGAGTCCACAGGTAGGAGGGGAAAGGAAAACAAATACGGAGAGAGGGATTGGTTAATCATAACACATTATAAGAAGTTAGGGTTTGAACTTTGTAATTATGTATCAAATTATTCTCAACTAGTTGAGTATTAAAAAAAAGAAGAACAGGCCAGCTTTAAAGAGTTACATGTGACAACCAAACTACAGGGGACTGCAGCCAAGTTTTACCTTTACTGTTTCATTGTCTCTTTGTCAGAGTCATGAAGTGGTAATCTCTACATTTTTTTGCTTCAAATTGTGACATCCCAGCATACACTCTGCCTAAGAGGTCATCCACAGATCAGCAGTGGAGCAGACAGTCGGCCTATGTGGGGAATAAAAGGTATTTCCCATTTTCCCCATATTCAGCAATTACAAAATATAAACCTTATATAAACCTTATGAATATAAATGACTGTGTGTGTGAGGGACAGAAGTGATGCAGTTTGGTATATAATGGATTTACTGGCAAAAATGGGGATAGCCATATTACAGGCAAGTCATCCTAAACAAATGCCAATGTGACATTACCCAGGGTACAATCTGGACTGTTGGACTATCTGAGCTTCCTAGCCTGATGAAAGGGTTATTCTTCCCTGTGGATGGGGAGAGATAGCTCAGTGGTTTGAGCACTGGCCTGCTAAACCCAGGGTTATGAGTTCAATCCTTAAGGGGGCCACTTAGGAATCTGGGGCAAAATCAGTACTTGGTCCTGCTAGTGAAGGCAGGGGGCTGGACTCGACTCAATAATCTTTCAAGGTCCCTTCCAGTTCTAGAAGATAGGATATCTCCATTAATTTAAAAAAAAATTCCTAATATTCAGATGGATCTCTACTAATACATTCTGCTTCTTTCTCTTCTGAGTCTTATTTTCTTCTCTTCAACTCTAAGCTTCACCTTTTTCTTCTTGCTCTGCAATTCTAGGCTTAACCTTTTTCTTTGTGACTGAGATTAGACCAGTCCCTTTTCTCCTTTGGATTTTATGATTGGTCTCAACAACCTTTTTCATCTTGGAAGAGGTTGCCTGTCCTTTTTCTTCTCTTTCGAATTATTTTGCTGGTCAGAATTTCTAGAACAAAGTCACCACTTACCAGTTTCAGTGGCAGTTTAAAAGATGTTGTTATAGACTTGTCCACATCGTGTGTAAACTCTGGGACTGTAGAAAGGAAGCACATTCTTCCTGATTTAAGCAATAGCAGTGTTAAAGCTCTCCAGTGAATCTTTGCTGGGAGCCCACCATTTGTGCCTAAATTAAGGCTAGCAGATTACCTTCCTCCCTCCCTCCAAAATACTGAAGATTTAGGTACTTGTACCATAGCCATTAATAAAAAGATTTGTTAAGGCTGAAATTAGACCTTGAGGTTACCTACAGCTATATATGCAAATAACAGTACCTATGATCCTCTGCCAAGATCCTCATATCAGTTAGTGGTAACATATCTTAAGAGTTAATACTTAGGCTCAAAATGGTGAGTTAGGATAGAGCAGCAAACCTGAGATCCATTTCCTCTGTGCTAAATCAAACATTTAATGCCAACTTTTGTACTCTTCCCTCTTCTCACCAAACCAATAGCTGCAGGTGAGTTGCTTTGACACAGATATTGCCTCTAAGAAGGGTTTTCCTTTAACCTTAAACAATAAATGGGACTGCTTCACCCCATCACACAAAGCCATAACACCCTCCTTTTGGCATTTCATTTGATATTACATTAGAAGTGCTGACACTGTCTGTTTTATTATAAATAATACTGCTTAAAATGACAAAAATGCTTCATAAATTCAGCAATTCAAGATTAGCTTATGGATTAAAGCAAAGGCTTGTTTTATTTCCAAGGCAACATTCCATGAGCTCAGTATTTAAAGTCATGCATTTCCCAATTTTACTGTCATTGAAATATCTTTCATTTCAAAAGATATCAGGAAATTATCACTATTCATTTTCGATACAAAGCCTCTTACATTTCAGCTGTCATTTTTAAAAAATCATACTGAAAATGGTGTTTCTAAGCAGAGTTCAGTTGCAGTGTAATAAGTAATAATTTCATCAATTAGCAGCATTCAGCATCCGCTGAGAGTTCTCTCACTATTATTTTATTCACAGAACCCTTTGAGGAAGGAGCATGCTATAAAGATCCATTTATCCTTCAAGGTTTTTCATAAATGCGGCATACATCTTAGAAAACAATTGGTTATTATTCTTTCTCAATTTAAATAACGATAATAACTTTCAGGTGTAAAACCTCTTTTTGTACTTTCCTTTTACTCATATTACAGATCTACACTTTTAATAATCTAGTCTAATGTTTCCACCTACTTTTGCACATGAATTCTGGAGTTTTCCATGGATGCTATGCACGACTGGCTAGGGCATATTTGGCTTCTATTGTTAGAACAGAATAGAATCTGGTTTTGGATAATACCCTTCATAATCAAGGCAATGCCAAGCAGTTTATAATGAGCTAGATGCTAATATAGACACTCGAATTGCAGTGACTATACAGGAAAATGTCTAATATATTCCCCCTTCCTTCCAGAGTCCTCCATGTCTTTATCAGTCCATTTCCCCTCATCCTCAAGGTCATGTTCTGGCTTTCATCCTTTTATTTGGAGACTGGAAAGGCTTCCCCCGCAGAGCACAACATAACCGTTCCTTAAACAGACAAAGGGATTGCTGTTGAGCAACATGGTCCTTAATGCTGCAGTAAGCTGAGCCCTCTATGAATTTTTTTTCTGAATGAATTGTTGCAGAACCTGTCTGTCCTTCCTGGGTACACGGTGGGAACTTTGAGAAGGCATTTGAGGACTAGCAGCAGTCAGGTGGTTAGTAGCTGATGAGTCATACTTGCTTGAGTTCTAGCGTATAACCCTTCTTGGGCTAGCCAATTCCAGTCAGAAGCACCACCACACTTGACTGAGTTTTGTGTATGGACGAGACTCAAAAGGGCAACAGAAATTAAAATTCAGTTCAAGTTTGCAGTATAAAAGCCCCTGATTAACTGCCAGTTAATTCTAGTAACCTAACACCTTTGTAAATGATAATCTAGACCAGTGGTCTCCAAAGTGGGGTGTGTGCACCCCAGGGGGTGTGCAAGAGGATCCTTGGGGGTGCAGCAGGAGGAGGTTTGTTTTTTTCTTCTTCCCCCAAGCAGCTTTTTTTTTTTTGCTTTGACAAAAATGGTAGAGCCTGCGTGGCAGGGGGTGCGTGCTCAACATTTTTTTACTGATAGGGGTGCGCAATCAAAAAAGTTTGGAGACCACTGAGCTAGACACTCCATCAACGTTTTTAGCTGCTCCTAAGCCAAAGAAACCATTGACAGACCAAAAGCTACTGACTGATTTCCCTGCTGTGCGTTATATACAAGTTGATGGAGAAACTGAAAAGGAAAGGAATCCCATTCCTGCGGATCAGGAGTGTGACACTATGGCTGATCTCTCAACACCCTTTTGCTATGACAGCTCATGCATTCTTGGACAAGAGCAATACTGGCCTTTTACTATGCCAGGGAACTGAAAACTCTTTTCTTTCAGAGTAGAAGCATTGGTGGGAAAGAGTCTAACAGAATAAGTAAATTCAGGAGTCTGTTGCTACACCTGCCTCCTTGTCCAGTTGATTGTATATCCTGATCAGGACCTACCATCTACTCTCTGGCTTGTCCAAGTTTCCGCAACTATGTGCCAGCTTGGCGTGGTTTCCTTCCATGCTATGACAGTGGGGCAGTGTTGCAACCAATAACTCATGTGGTGGAAGAGTGCCCAACCTGACATCTGAAACGTCATTTACAATGCCTTTACCTCCCTTGATACACAGGCTATCCTCTAGTTATGGACAGGGCCGTCTCTGGCTTTCTGGCCGCCCCAAGCAAAAAAAAAAAAATCGCAGTGGCCAGATGGGGAGGGAGTGGGGGAAGAGAGAGTAGGGGGGGTGGCCAGGGCTTAAGCGGGGTGCTGCCACGCGGCCCCTCCCACCGTGCCCCCTGCCGGGAGGGCTCCACACTGCTCCGGTCGGCTGGGAGGGAAGGACGCAGACTGCCCTGCCGGGCTTGCTGCAGGGCGCTCCCATCCTCCACGCCGCTGCCCCCTACAGGGCGACTGGAGCGGAACAACAACAACAAAAGTGGCTGTGCCGCCCTAGGCTTGGGCGGAATGCCGCCTCCTACAAGCTGCCGCCCCAAGCACCAGCTTGCTCGGCTGGTGCCTGGAGCCGGCCCTGGTTATGGAACCTGGACAGAAGAGAGCTGAATGTTTGTAGTTTATCCTAGGCTAAACCCTAAGGTAAACCAAATACATCTATGAATTATCTGTAGCCTATCAATTAACTCAAATTATAGTAGGTTTATTTAGACAGGATTAGAACAGGGCTGGAACAGCTAACACATTAGAATACAATTTGCCCTAACAACACATTTTTAACTAATATGTTTTAAAAGACATTAAGTAACAAGTTTTCAAAACACTTTCTACCCTAGTGCAGAGAGGCCCCAAGTTACTTGCTTTGATATTTAACCCCAGCTTGCTTATCTACAATTGTTTATATATCTCCGTGGAGAGAATTTCCTTCGTGATTCACTATTTTAAGTCAACAACAACAACAAAAAGGTTTAAGGCCATGTTTTTAGTTATGACACAAACTGACAAAAAAGAAAAGAATTAAAGGTTAAAATTGCCACTCAGGCCTGAAATTGCCTCTTATGCCAGGTTATAATATACATCTGTCTATTCTGAAGGCAAAAGTGACTATTTTTTGTTTCCACTGCCAATTACTTTGTAGAAAGAGCCAGAGGGTCTTATTTATTTCACCACTACCGCCTATGGATGCTGTATATTTGTGGATATGGGTAGTTTCTTGGTTTTCCCCTACTGAGTCAGAACATCATGTTGTCCTGGATATAAGTATGTGTGGCAAAAATCTCCTCACAGATCTGCACAGCAGATTTCCAGAGATATTTCATAAGTGGAAGTTCTGCATATGTAATGACAGGAGAGTACCAGCAGAGAGCTGTGCCTTGCAGATGGGAAGAGAATTGTGCCCTTGGTTTACAAATGATCTCAACTGAAAATGAAATGACTTTGAATAGCATATCCACACAAAGTCCACCTGCTGAGCTTATGACAAGACATTCATAGCCAAAGGTTTCCTAGTCCTACATGTTTGATTTCTTCACCAAAGCACATACTCCCCTAAACCTCATACAAAGGGCCAAATCCTGCATTTCTTATAGGGAGCAGTGCTGGGTTGGCAACAAAGCCTATAACACTGCAGTGATGTAATAAAAAGGAATAGAAATTGTATGCTAATAAGGGGAGGGAGGTTGCTAGGCAACCAGGGAGGAAGAGAAAGCAGTTTTTGATTTGAACTCTGTGCTGTCAAAGGGTTAGTATAGTCAGAACAAACAGGGCACATTTAATCCAGCTTGTCTGCAGTCATCATTAATTCAGCTCTGACTTCATGAACATTTTAAGCAGAGGTACGTTACAAGCAGAGAAGTGTCAGCTGTGTTTGAGTGCCCCATGTCACAGGGCAAGATGGCACAGGACAGGTGGGTGGAGAATAAAAAATGCTGCCTGTTTGAAGAGCAGCATGTGCCTCTGGCTAGCACATACTGCACACTGCACCATGCATGTAAACTAGTTTGTGGGGGAGGAGGGAGATGGCCATGCACCCTTGGGTCCAGGCAGACCATAGTCCCCTTTCTTTATGCTTTATTGAAGGCTGTGCAGATGGTCTGCCTAGATGCTACCAGGGTGCAGATTTTCACCATTCTTATGGATCTCTACCAGCTGTATAAATATGGTACTTTACGATTTAAGGCCCTGTCTATACATACATCTGTGTTGAGGAATCTGGTTATAAAGTTAAAACACGGTTGTCCCTTAACTAGGTTCCCTGTTGTCAGTGTTGCCAGCCCTTGTGATGTTTTCACAAGTCTCATGATATTCTCAGTTTTTCATAAAGCCCCAGCTCCTGAAGGCATGCAATTGGGTGAGAATCATTTTTTTTAAGTAGTAAGTAGTTTCTAGACCTCACTGGTTGCAGAGAAAAGCTTGAAAATGTGACAAGTGTATTTTAAAGGCTCAGAAACCAGAAGGAAAGTGAAAAGCACCCAAAAGGTATTTTTTAAAAATCTTGTGATTTTGTGGTGCCCAACTCAATTTTTGAATATTTGGGTTAGCAATGCTATATTTGCAGTGCAGATAAAATCCTAAAGTGCATACAACTTTCTGGGGATACATCTACACGGAGATAAAAGATGTACAGCATGGCCGCTGCTGGCCCAGGCTCACAGGCTGTGGGGCCATAAAAGTTGAGTATAGACCTCGGACTCTGAGACCCTGCGAGTGTGGTGGGATCTCAGACCCAGGCTCAGGGACTTGGTGCTACAGGCTGTCAACAGAAGTTGCATACACAAAATAATGAGAGAGAAAGAGAGAACAGAATATGCCCCAAATGAAGGACTTTCCCATCCTACCAATCATTCAAGGCTTCAGCCTAGTGTCTGAGACACCATTTTGATGACATGTTTCTGGGAAATAAAGGACCTGATCCTGAAAATACTCACATACATGCTTAATTTTAAACATGGGCATGTTTGCAGGATCAAGGCCATATTCTGGAATAGTTAATAAAATGAGTTATTTGCTCAACATGGTGATTGTCTTTTATTTTAAGGTAAAAATAAATTTGGTATAAGATCTAGATGATGTCCAGTAGAATCAGTTGTTCAAAAATGTGAGACCTCAATATCAATTCAAAAAATTATATTAATAAAATATTAACTTTTTTAATGATAGGTCATTACAAACTTCTCTGCATCTTTACTGAATATTTTGATACAGCTACAAATATGTTATAGCCAGGATGCTTAAAAATATAATAGAATAATATATTTAGCTAGTTAGTTATATTACAAATGTTCAAATTAAAGAAATCCCAGTAGGTATTTGCTTTTTAATGCCCAAGGACATATAAATGTCAGATAACCTCTCCTTGGTCATAAAATCATGTCTATTACCCCTAATAATGCTATACAAATTCAGAAAAGCTGCATTTTAAACTTTATTTTGCTTTAACTTTCTATGCCAATTTATTTTATACTATGTTTTGAAAAATGGATTTAAACTTAGTTGTTGTGACTGTTGCTTTGTAAAGAATATTTTATACGAGTTTTAACTGTAAAGACTGCAACTGGTAAACAGTTTGGTCAAGAGGACTTCAAAGAGATGAAATACTGGAGATCCTTATCAAACCATAAAACTTGGGGTAAAGAGGGCCTGTATCAACCTCATCTTCTTTTCCAATAAAAGCCTTTGCATCTGTCTTAGAACCCCTGAGAAAAACCATGTAGTTGGAAATGTTTTAAGCCTCTTTTTTATTTCCAAAGTTTTGAAATGGTAAACACCTTTGTGAAAAGCACTCGCAAATGTTAGATAAATACAAAGCTCCTAATATCATTGCTATGTAAATGGTAAAATGCTTTATGTATCAAAATGGAATCTAATGACCTTAATAAACTAATTGCTAATGTACGATGCAATTTAAATACAGAATATTTATAATAATGGGGAACTGATTAATTAATTACTAGCAGTGCTCAAAGCAACCCCTTGCCCAAACTCAGGAAGACAACACTCATCCCTCCAAAAACTGTTAAAAAGAATCCACAGTTTCTTTAGCTTAAATAGTTAAAAAAACTTTAAAAATAACTGCTTTGAGAACTGTTTATATAAAAAACCAGAAGCACTGGATTTTTCAAAAACAGAATTTCAATTCCAGTTTAACTCTAACAAAAAAAAAAAAATCAAAGAAATCTCTGAAAATGGACTAAACTTAAAAAGTCTCCCACTACAAAGACAGAGGAATATAACTGTCAAGAAAGAATTAAAATCCCAATGCATATATGCATTACCAAACTACATATTCATAAGATGAAGATGCTCCCAATGACAATCCAGGAGGGTACTGAGCCAATGAAAGGGCGGCAGCAACCAACTTTAAATTTAAAGCCTGAAAAAGCTGTGTTTTCCCCTTATAATTTCAAGAAAATAGGACATAGGAGGATATAAAATCTCTAAGAGTAAGCACCCCTGACACAAATACTCTGTGCTGCCCTTGTAATACAGCAAGTACTCACCAACTTATTCTGTCCATCTCTACAAGCACGCTGCCATGACAGCTCAGAGAAACAGAAAAAGACTCAAGAAGAAACCAACCCAAAGAAAACCTCCCCAAGATTTCAAGATGGATTAGTGAAAGAAAGTTAACAAAACACTGTCAAGGGATTAGATTTCAAAACTCTTGTAATTATTTTATTGGACTATTGAAATGCAATTGTAACTTAAACTATTAATAGTTTCTTCTGTTAATCACCAAATGGTTAAACCATGCATTCCCAGAAAGGAAACAAGGGCTAACCTTTGGTGAACAGAGAAATAGTGGGATTTAATTGGATTTAAGATTCTTGATATTCATAATTTGTCTGTCTAATACAGCTCATGGCTTCTTCTAAGCAGAAGATTTAATTTTTTTATTTCATAGGATTTAGTGAAGATTGCTTACTTTGCACAATTACAAACTAGCTGATTACTAACAAACAAATAAAACTCTCCTTTCATTAAACAAAACTCTCTTGCCCATTTATAAGCCTTCTTAGCTATGTAAGGATATACTAAGACTGAGTCATCCAGGCACCCTGTCACCCTACACACTACTACAATAATAGTGGCACAAAATTAGCCTTCTGAGGTATCATTTGAAAACTAACACCACACTGGTTATTAATCTCATTGTAAAATGCATGTGTCAAGCGTATATGTGAAGTTATGAATCCCCTATATATGACATTACTAGAACATGTTTAAGACCAGACAGCCCAGTCTAGGTCAAAGTGATGACCAGGCCTGTTCTAAACAAAGGAATGTGAGTTTATCTCAGTTTACATATTAACAATAAACAAAGCCATCTAGCTAAACCAGCAGGGTTTATTCTAATCCTGAACACATGAAACAGAAAATTAACATTGTTCCTGCACCCCAGAGAGACACAAGAGACTGAATCACCAGGAAGCCTTCCTGACTTGTAAGACAAAGACAACCCCTTGTGGATATAAGAAAGAGAGAGACTCCATCTCAGCTGAGAGCTTCTTAATGATCCCTAAGCCCTTTAGCACCCATCAACCCTTAACCAGGGGGCAGGGCTACTCAGGAAGACCGGGGCTTTAAAAAGCCCGCTCCTAAATGACCAGAGGAGCTAGCAAACAGGAGCGGCTAACAGGGGAGTTTTGCGAGGGAGTTTACAGGGTGAGCATGAGGGGGGACTACATACATTTAACATTCCTTAAACTTAAGCCCAAAACCACCCCCTGATAAAAATAAAACAACAACAAAGGAATAAGCTGCAAGAGTAAAAAGAGAATGCAGGCAGAAGTCCAGCAACAGAGTAGGGGCTACCCAGTTTATTGCACCCAATGCAGCATGTATGATTACCTGCCCTATGGGCAGGTGGCATATGTGTGCATTGGGTGCAAGGAGCTCCTGATCCTCAGAGACTGTGGAGCCCTTTGGAGAACAGGGTGGCTGAGCTGGAGTGGCTAAGGGAAACAGAGAGGTACACAGATGAGAATTTTCAGGACACAGTAGATCGATCCCACCCCCAGTCTAACAGCCTTTGTGCTGTTGAGGAGAACATCCAGCTGGAGCAGAGGGAAACGATCCCATAGTTGGGACCCTCCTTCCAGATGATGATGTGGTATCCTCTCACACTCAGGATACATCTCCAGGGGAGGGAAATCCAGTTATTAGGGATTAGTAATGGGCAATTCGATCTTTAGAAACATAGATAGCTGAGTTGGCGACGACTGGGAGAACCGCATGATGACTTGCCTGCCTGGTGCAAAGGTTGCGGATCTCTCAAGACATCTAGAGAGACTTATGTGTAGTGCTGGGGAGGAGCCGGTGGTCGTGATACATGTAGGTACCAATGACATAGGGAAGGATAGGAAAGAGGTCCTGGAGGCCAAATGTAGGCTGCTAGGTAAGAGATTGAAGTCCAGGACCTCCATAGTAGCATTCTCTGAAATGCTTCCAGTTCCACATGCAGGTCCAGTTAGACAGGCAGAACTGCAGGGTCTCAATGCGTGGATGAGACGATGGTGTAGGGAGGAGGGGTTCAGATTTATTAGGAACTGGGAAACTTTTGGGAAAGGGGGAGCCTATATAGGAAGGCTGGGCTCCAACTAAACCAAAATGGAACCACATTGCTGGCACTTCAAATTAAAAAGGTCGTAGAGCATTTTTTAAGCTAAGAGCTGGAGGAAAGCCGATAGGTGAGGAGGAGCACGTCGTTCGGTCAGAGACATCCCTTAGGGGAGGATCTACTAATGGAGATTCTCTATGTCCTAGTAATGAGGAAAGTATAGAAGATAAATTACAGGTAGGATCTGATGAGAAACAGTCAAATGAAAAAAAGTCTCATTCAATTACATCATGCAATGGGAGACAGCTAAAAAGAGACAAGTTTTTAAAGTGCTTATATACCAATGCTAGAAGTCTAAATAATAAGATGGGTGAACTAGAGTGCCTCATATTAAATGAGGATATTGATATAATAGGGCATCACAGAAACTTGGTGGAATGAGGATAATCAATGGGACATAGTAATACCAGGGTACAAAATATATCGGAAGGACAGAACAGGTCATGCTGGTGGGAGAGTGGCACTATATGTGAAAGAAAGCGCAGAATCAAATGAAGTAAAAATCTTACGTATAGTGATGCCATGCTCAAATAATAAGAATATAGCAGTAGGGATATATTACTGACCACTTGACCAGGATGGTGATAGTGACTGTGAAATGCTCAGGGAGATTAGAAAGGCTATTAAAATAAAAAAACTCAATAACAATGGGGAATTTCAACTATCCCCATATTGACTGGGTACATGTCACCTCAGGATGGGAGGCAAAGATAAAGTTTCTTGACACCGTAAATGACTGCTTCTTGGAGCAGCTAGTCCTGGAACCCACCAGAGGAGAGGCAATTCTTGATTTAGTCCTAAGTGGAGCACAGGATCAGGTCCAAGAGGTGAATATAGCTGGACCACTTGGTAATAGTGACCATAATTTAATTAAATTTAACATCCCTGTGGCGGGGAAAACACCACAGTGGCCCAACACTGTAGCATTTAATTTTAGAAAGGGGAACTACACAAAAACAATGAGGTTAGTTAAACAGAAATTAAAAGGTACAGCACCAAAATTAAAATCCCTGCAAGCTGCATAAAGATACCATAATAGAGGCTCAACTTAAATTAGGCTCAACCCAAATTAAAAAACATAGTAAGAGAACAAAAAAAGAGTCACTGTGGCTAAACAACGAAGTAAGAGAAGCAGTCAGAGGCAAAAAGTCATCCTTTAAAAAGTGGAAGTTAAAACCTAGTGAGGAAAATACAAAGGAGCATAAACTCTGGCAAATAAAGTGTAAAAATATAATTAGGAAGGCCAAAAAAAAATTTGAAGAACAGCTAGCCAAAGACTGAAAAAGTAAGAGCAATGTTTTTTTAAGTACATCAGAAGCAGGAAGCCTGCTAAACAACCGGTGGGGCCACTGAACGATTGAGTTGCTAAAGGAGCACTCAAGGATGATAAGGCCATTGTGGAGAAACTAAATGAATTCTTTGCATCGGTCTTCACAGTTGAGGATGTGAGAGAGATTCCCAAACATGAGCCATTCTTTTTAGGTGACAAATCTGAGGAACTGGTCCCAGGTTGAGGTTTCACTAGAGGAGGTTTTGAAACAAACTGATAAACTAAACAGTAATAAGTCACCAGGACCAGATGGTATTCATGCAAGAGTTTTGAAGGAGCCCAGATGTGAAATTACAGGACTACTAACTGTTGTCTGTAATCTATCATTTAAATCAGCTTCTGTACCAAATGACTGGAGGATAGCTAATGTGACACTGATCTTTAAAAAGGGCTCCAGAGATGACCCCAGCAATTACAGGCCGGTAAGCCTGACTTCAGTACCGGGCAAACTGGTTGAAACTATAGTCAAGAACAAAATTGTGAGACACATAAATGAACATAATTTGTTGGGGAAGAATCAAGATCATTTTTGTAGAGGGAAATCATGCCTCACCAATCTACTACAATTCTTTGAGGGGGTCAACAAGCATGTGGACAAGGGGGATCCAATGGATATAGTGTATTTAGATTTTCAGAAGCCTTTGACAAGGTCCCTCACCAAAGACTCTTAAGCAAAGTAAGCAGTCATAAGATAAGAGGGAAGGTTCTCTCATTGATTGTTAACTGGTTAAAAGATAGGAAACAAAGGGTAGGAATAAATGGTCAGTTTTCAGAATGGAAAGAGGTAAATAGTGGTGTCCCACAGGAGTCTGTACTGGGACCAGTCCTATTCAACATATTCATAAATGATCTGGAAAAAGGGGAAAACAGTGAGGTGGCAAAATTTGCAGATGATACAAAACTACTCAAGATAGTTAAGTCCCAGGCAGATTGAGAAGAGTTACAAAAGGATCTCTCAAAACTGGGTGACGGCAACAAAATGGCAGATGAAATTTAATGTTCATAAATGCAAAGTAATGCACATTGGAAAACATAATCCCAACTCTACATTTAAAATGATGGGGTCTAAATTACCTAAATTACCACTCAAGAAAGAGATCCTGGAGTCATTGAAAACATCCACTTAATGTGCAGCGGCAGTCAAAAAAGCAAACCGAATTTTGGGAATCATTAAGAAAGGGATAGATAATAAGATAGAAAATATCATATTGCTTCTATATAAACCCAAGGTACGCCCACATCTTGAATACTGCATGCAGGTGTGGTCGCCCCATCTCAAGAAAGATATTTTGGAGTTGGAAAAGGTTCAGAAAAGCCAGAAGCTGGGAATGGGCGACAGGGCATGGATCACTTGACGATTACCTGTTCTGTTCATTCCCTCTGGGGCACCTGGCATTGGCCACTGTTGGAAGACAGGATACTGGGCTAGATGGACCTTTGGTCTGACCCAGTATGGCCATTCTTATGTTCTTATCCTTCAGCTTTGGAGACAAAGGAATCAAATGATTTGATCTTTGTGATGGGTCCCAGCCAGACTAGACAGTAAAGCTGGAAAGGGGACAATAAGCGAGAGAAAACCATCTTGAACAGAAACTGTATCTTGATAGATTAAGTTTTACTTTTTTAGATGTGTTTCACTTTTATTTGATTCTAACCATTTCTACTTTGATCACTGATATTTGGTATCACTTAATCTATGTCCTCTTTTTAATAAACTTGTTTTATTTTTACTATAAATCAACTCAGTACTGTGCTTCAAGGGCAAGGGGTATTTACCGCTGTTCATAGGCGCCAACTTTCTCCAGCGCCAGTGGGTGCCCGTCCCCGCACCCCTTTCCCCGCCCCAACTCCACCCCATCCCCAACCCCATTCCAACCCCATCCCCAAAGACCCTGCCCTAACTCCGCCCCCTCCCTGCTCCTATTGGATCCCTTCCCCAAATCCCCACCCCAGCCCTGCCTCTTCCCCCAAGCACGCCGTATTCCCCCTCCTCCTCCCTCCCTCCCTGCCCCGCGAATCAGCTGTTTCGCAGTGCAAGCGCTGGGAGGGAGAGGGGAGAAGCAGGACGCGGCAGTGCGCTCACGGAGGAGGCGGAGGCGAGCTGGAGCAGGGGGGCGGGGTGGGGCCACAGGGAGCTGCCAGTGGGTGCTGAGCACCTACCGATTTTTTTCTGTGAGTGCTCCAGCCCTGGAGCACGCACAGAGTCGGCGCCTATGCCTCTGTTATGGTGATAAGCTGATGTAACTCTTTAGAAGAGCAGCAAACTTAGTATCTTCTATGAATGATCAGTGATGGGGCCATGAATTGCAGAGAAACATATCTGGGGAGCTCCAGGGCTGGAGTTCACAGATTGTTACCTGCTAAGTAAGGTTTTGGCCAGCAGAGCCTGTTTGCTGGTGAGAAAGACTCATAGACTTTAAGGTCAGAAGGGACCAATATGATCGTCTAGTCTGACCTCCTGCACAACGCAGGCCACAGAATCTCACCCATGCCCCACGCTACAGAGGAAGGTGAAAAATACCCATGGCCTCTGCCCTGGAGGAAAATTCCTTCTGGACCCCAAATATGGTGATCAGCTAAACCCTGAGCATGTGGGCAAGACTCACCAGCCAGACACCCAGGAAAGAATTCTCTGTAGTAACTCAGATCCCACCCCATCTTACATCCCATCACAGGCCATTGGGCATATTTACCGCTAATAGTCAAAGATCAATTAATTGCCAAAATTAGGCTATCCCATCATACCATCCCTTCCATAAACTTATCAAGCTTAGTCTTGAAGCCAGATATGTCTTTTGCCCCCACTGCTCCCCTTGTAAGACTGTTCCAGAACTTCACTCCTCTGATGGTTAGAAACCTTCGTCTAATTTCAAGTCTAAACTTCCTGATGGCCAATTTATATCCATTTGTTTTTGTGTCCACATTGGTACTGAGCTTAAATAATTCCTCTCCCTCCCTGGTATTTATCCCTCTGATATATTTATAGAGAGCAATCATATCTCCCCTCAGTCTTCTTTTGGTTAGGCTAAACAAGCCAAGCTCTTTGAGTCTCCTTTCATACGACAGGTTTTCCATTCCTCGGATCATCCTAGTAGCCCTTTTCTGTACCTGTTCCAGTTTGAATTCATCCTTCTTAAACACGGGAGACCAGAACTGCACACAGTATTCCAGATGAAGTCTCACCAGTGACTTGTATAATGGTACTAATACCTCCTTATCTCTACTGTAAATATCTCGCCTAATGCATCCCAAGATCACATTAGCTTTTTTCACAGCCATATCACATTGGCAGCTCATAGTCATCCTGTGATCAACCAATACTCCGAGGTCCTTCTCCTCCTCTGTTACTTCTGATGAGTCCCCAGCTTATAACAAAAATTCTTGTTATTAATCCCTAAATGCATGACCTTGCACTTTTCACTATTAAATTTCATCTATTACTATTACTCCAGTATACAAGGTCATCCAGAGATTCTTGTATGATATCCCGGTCCTTCTCTGTATTGGCAATACCTCCCAGCTTTGTGTCATCCGCAAACTTTATTAACACATTCACACTTTTTGTGCCCAGGTCAGTAATAAAAAGATTAAATAAGATTGGTCCCAAAACCGATCCCTGAGGAACACCACTAGTAACCTTCCTCCAGCCTGACAGTTTACCTTTCAGTATGACCCGTTGTAGTCTCCCCTTTAACCAGTTCCTTATCCACCTTTCAGTTTTCATATCGATCCCCATCTTTTCCAATTTAACTAATAATTCCCCATGTGGAACCGTATCAAATGCCTTACTGAAATCGAGGTAAATTAGATCCACTGTGTTTCCTTTATCTAAAAAAATCTGTTACCTTCTCAAAGAAGGAGATCAGGTTGGTTTGGCATGATCTACCTTTTGTAATACCATGTTGTATTTTGTCCCAATTACCATTGACCTCAATGTCCTTAACTACGGTCTCCTTCAAAAAATTTTCCAAGACCTTGCATACTACAGATGTCAAACTGAGAGGCCTGTAGTTACCCGGATCACCTTTTTTTCCTTTTTGAAAAATAGGAACTATGTTAGCAATTCTCCAGTCATACGGTACAACCCCTGAGTTTACAGATTCATTAAAAATTCTTGCTAATGGGCTTGCAATTTTATGTGCCAATTTCTTTAATATTCTTGGATGAAGATTATCTGGGCCCCCTGATTTAGTCCCATTAAGATGTTCGAGTTTGGCTTCCACCTTGGATGTGGTAATATCTACCTCCATATCCTCATTCCCATTTGTCATCCTGCCATTATCCCTAAGCTCCTCATTAGCCTCAATAAATACTGAAGGAAAGTATTTGTTTAGATATTGGGTCATGACTAGATTATCCTTAACCTCCACTCCATCCTCAGTGATTAGCAGTCCCATTTCTTTCTTTCTCTCTTTCTTTTCTTCTCATTTATATGGTTATGGAACCTTTTGTTATTGGTTTTGGCACCCAGCAGACAACACACCCTTCTGTTCTCTGGATCAGCTCTGGTTACAGTCCTGTCTATTCTTCTCAGCAAGGAGTCCCCAGTCATGTAGACCTGCCTTTTCCTGGTGATGGTGCGATTCTCTGATCTATCCCCTGTTCCCTCTGGCTACAACTCCTCTCGATTCCTATTCTCTCTTGTAATCCTCTGCAACCCATCCTGTATCCTCCTGAGGCTCATATTTGGTGGTGTTATCTCCATTGACTCCTCCCCTCTTTCTATAGAACTAGCTGCTCTTCTCTTCTTCCTTGCCCTTTCTCCTTCAGTGACCACCTGCTGTGCCCCTTCTTCATTTTCCAACTCCACAAACCTGTTCCTGAGCTATATTTCTCCTTCACTAGCCCGTCTTTTCCTCTGCCTGGTTCTCTTAGTCATATGTTTCCACTGTCCACTTTCCTCACCCAGCAGTCTCCCCTCAGAGTTCTTTGGTCCTGCTTCCATCTGCAAGTCTGAGCTTTTCCCTTCAGCCTCCTCCTCCATCATCTGCTCGAACCCCCTTCTAAACTCAACCAGAGTTTCCACCTGCATCTCCAAGCCTCAGGTCTTTTCTTCCATCAGCTCTATTAGGCGTCACTTCATACAAACGAAACTCTTTTCGGGTACCCCCTCCAGGATAATGTACATACCACAGCTTCCAGTCATCTTCATTGTGTCTTCCACTGCTTGAGTCACTACCACTGCTGCCTCTGTATCTGTCATAGCCTTCCCACCCAAGTCCTGTTAGTCCGGGAAACACAAACCAAACCAAAACACCACCACCCACAGCAAAACAAACCCCCAGCGAGCACCACAACACTGCCAGAACACCACACACTCCCTTCACTAGCCTGTCTGTTCCTCTGCCTGGTTCTCCTAGTCTTCCCCCCCAAACTTCCCTTGCAAACTCCCACTCAAACTCCTCTGTTTACAGCTCTGTTTGCTGCCTCTTGTGCCGCTGCACCTGTCTGTGACAGACTAGTGTGGTGTGGCACACACACACACACACACACACACACACACACACACTAATCTCTAGCAAGGCTCACTTGTTGAGGCACAGAGGTAACAATGGCTCAAAGTTCTGGGCACCCCCAACAGTGTTACAGCTGCATTCACAATCATTTGGGGAAAGAAGACCTTGGTCTGAACTGACCAAGAGAAAAGTGCCCCCGCCCCAAAAAGCAGTTCTACTCTCAAGTGTGTAATCACTGTTAAAAGCTCCTCACAGAGACATATAGCAGCAATTGTAACAGAAGTCACACTTTATCATTGTGTTCTGTCATTAGTGCTGTTTTGTTTAATGTTTTCTTTTCCTTTCTTTAATAATAAAATACCCATGGTTAATAATTTGTGATTATTTTGCTGGGTCTCAACCAAGAGTGTCCCCCAAGGTATGTAAAAGAACCCCTGTGACTAAAATAGTGGGAGTCACGCTCCTGAATTGGCAATAAGAGAAACAATTAGCAAGAGCTGGCCTCCCATTTCTTGTTTCTCTGGACTAAATATTTTTAGTCATTTTTTAAATAAAATTCCTTGGCATCCAACAATTTTAAATTACCCCTTTCAGTCCCCCAATAAGTTTTTTAAAGAACTCTTTCAAAATAGAAACGACAAATGTGGACTATAATCTTGCCTGATCTTTTACTAATCACACTATAATTATTGTTCTGTTCAGCTAAGAGTTTACTACACTAAAAAACAAAACAAAACACCTCTAAATGGAAACCCATAAAGCAAAATGGATAAACAGGAAATTTCATATCCTTACTGATCATTCATCACATGATCTTAGATAGATATGGTTAATTATATGGGAACAGTGTTCCCTGTCTGTTCACTGCTCAGAACTACAAGTAATTTGAAGACAACTTCGAGACAATACTACAAATTAAAGTGGTATTTTACCATTTCAAGCAAATAGCAGGTATTTCAATCATTCACAGACATCGCAACAATAGAAGTTTTTTGGAATTAAGAAAAAAATCAATCAATCTGGATCAAAGGTAGCCAATTGCATAAATTTATTTACATAATCTTTGCCATGTTTTTAAGAGCAAGAAAAGGACATTCAGGACAACAGGGCTCCCTTTTTGTATTATCTTAATCCAGTTTTCCTATGTTTTCACACTATGCCTCCATCTCCCAACATTTGGCCTACTTTTCCCTTAAAGGATGCTGTATTACAGTGCTTTGTTTTTTAGCAACCCCTTTACTTTAATGCCCCTTCTCACTGCTCCAGTCCATTGTGCTCTGGGAGCTATGGATCTACAAAGTGAAATTTGCTGCACTCTTTCATAAACTGCACTTTGCAGAGCCCAATACACACACAGCACCAGAGAAGAGCACAACTTCTGCCAGCTCAGCTGCTCTGCTGCTTTCTAATGCATACACCAGGCTGTAAAATGCAACTAAGCAGTGAGGGGCAAAGGGCACTCTGTACTGTGCACACACAACCAGGAGCATGGCACAAGAAGCACCCCTCCTTCCCTCTATACTGGAGCTAGCCACAACTGTAGTCGTTGAGTTCTGAGTGCATTAATTGTTCCCTGTGCTGATCCAGACCCATCCTCCCTTCACACCAGCCTTCAAAAAAAAACGGCGTAGGCTGCAGCCCTGAATGAGCACAGCTCCAGGAGGAACATGTCCGCTGTGAACCAAGTAGCTCTGGGAAACTCCACATTGCCCTTACTACTGGCCTGTGCATATTAGGCAAAAGCTGGCCCTTTGCAAGTTGCACTTTGCACATGTACTACATACACACAGTACTGCTGGCCAAAATGGATTGCATTACTATGGATGAGAAGGCTCTCCACAGGTCAGCCTGGATCAAGGACTTAATTAAATGTGTCAACATGGAGGAAGGCAAACTATCTGTGACAAGAGGAAAAATGCCAAAAAATTTGACAGTCTGGGGCATCTTTCAAAAGTACCTTGGAAATGACAGGTTATTCATTTTATCATATATATGGGCTAAACCAGAGACAGGGACATAAATCAAAAAATCAAAGTGCAGCAAGAAATACAACATGATGATGTAATAAACACAGACATCTTATTAGTATTAACAGTAAGACAAATGAAGCCAAGGATGGGTTACATGTATACTGAATGAAAAAAAGAGTTATGAGGGAAAGAAATGCATCACATACTTACCATCTCTGGCTGATGAAACTAAATAAAAGGAAAGTTTACAACAGATAGTTTCAGTGCTATTAATGCACAGTACATTATATATGCAAATACCAAAAATTTACACACTTACATGAGCAGATAATTCCCAGGTAGCCACTTTAAAGTATGATCAAATCAGAGTTTTAGTCCTTCAGACCTTTCAGCTCATTTCCAGAAGTCAGACATCAGCATGGATATTAGGAAATAGCTATGAGAGTATTCTAGGCATTCATCTCATCCTCCAGCCAGGAATCACCACAGCAAAGCCTGGCTCCAACATGTAGACAGCAGACTACCCACTAGGAAGGAAAGCCCTATGAAATGCCCTTATTTCACTCACTCACTCACACACACACACACACACACACACACACACACACACCCCTAAATTTGATTCTGAGGAACAAGTTGTGTTTTAAGAACATAAGAACAGCCATGCTGGGTTACATCAAAGGTCCATCTAGCCCAGTATCCTGTCTTCCAACAGTGGCCAATGCCAGGTGCCCCAGAGGGAATGAACAGAATAGATAATCATCAAGCAATCCATTCCCTGTCGCTCATTCCTAGCTTCTGGCAAATGGAGGCTAGAGCCACCATCTCTGCCCATCTTGGCTAATAGCCATTGATGGACCTATCCTCCATGAATTTATCTATGTCTTTTTTGAACCCTGTTATAGTCTTGGCCTTCACAACATCCTCTGGCAAAGAGTTCCACAGGTTCCATGGTGCATTGTGTGAAGAAATACTTTCTTTTGTTTGTTTTAAACCTGCTGCCTATTAATTTCATTTGGTGGCCACTAGTTCTTATGAGAAGGAGTAAATAACACTTCCTTATTTACTTTCTCCACAGCAGTAATGATTTTATAGACCTCAATCATATTCCCCCCCCCATCATCTCTTTGCCAAGCTGAAAAGTCACAGTCTTATTAATCTCTCCTTATATGGAAACCATTCCATACCCCTAATCATTTTTGTTGCCCTTTTCTGAACCTTTTCCAATTCCAATATATCTTTTTTCAGATGAGGGGACCACATCTGCACGCACTATTCAATATGTGGGTATACCATGGATTTTTATAGAGGCAATATGATATTATCTGTCTTATTATCTATCCCTTTCTTAATAATTCCCAAAATTCTGTTTGCTTTTTTGACTGCTGCTGCACATTGAGTGGATATTTTCAGAGAACTGTCCACAATGACTCCAAGATCTCTTTCTTGAGTGGTAACAGCTAATTTAAACCCCATCATTGTATGTATAGTTGGGATTATATTTTCCAATGTACATTACTTTGCATTTATCAGCATTGAATTTCATCTGCCATTTTGTTGCCCAGTCACCCAGTTTTGAGAGATCCTTTTGTAGCTCTTCACAGTCTGCCTGGGATGTAACTATCTTGAGTAGTTTTGTATCATCTGCAAATCTTGCCACCTCACTGTTTACCCCTCTTTCCAGATCATTTATGAATATGTTGACTAGGACTGGTCTCAGTACAAACCCCTGGGGGTCTCATCACATCTCATGGGGAGTACCACTATTTACCTCTCGCCATTCTGAAAAGTGACCATTTATTCCTAACCTTTGTTTCCTATCTTTGAACCAGTACCAATTCAGAGGACCTTCCCTCTTATCCCATTACTGATTACTTTGCTTAAGAGCCTTTGGTGAGGGACCTTGTCAAAGGCTTTCTGAAAAACTAAGTACACTATATCCACTGGATCCCTCTTGTCCATGTGCTTGTTGAACCCCTCAAAGAATTCTAGCAAATTGGTGAGGCATGTTTTCCCTTTATAAAAACCATGCTGACTCTTCCCCAACAAATTATGTTCATCTATGTGTCTGACAATTTTATTCTTGACTATAGTTTCAACCAGTTTGCCTGGTACTGAAGTCAGGTTTACCGGCCTGTAATTGCCGGGATCACCGCTGGAGCTCTTCTTAAAAATTGGCGTCACATTAGCTATCCTCCAGTCATTTGGTAACGAAGCTGGTTAAAATGATAGGTTACAGACTACAGTTAGTAGTTCTGCAATTTAACATTTTAGTTCCTTCAGAACTCTTGTGGGTGGGCTTTTTATTGTGTGTGTCGTGGGAGGCGGGTGCTGTTATGGTTTGGCATTGTGTTATTAACTTGGGTAAACATGTCTGCTTTGACAGAGGGCAAACATTATAAACATAGTTTTCCATATACACACCCACACACACCTCTACAAACACTAGTCCCAATGTCAGGGACTGAAATGAGGGAGATGGCAGTCTCACAATTCTGTGGCAGTAATATGCCTCTGGGGATCACTGGTTGGTCAGAGGAAGACTGGAACGTTAATTACATAATTTTGTGAAGCTGAGAGACCCACTGAAGTTGAGTTAGACATTAGGCAAAGATAGTATGGGCACTGGGCAGGAGAGGAATGGGATTCTTTCAGCAGGGATTCAACCAATTTATCTTTGAAGAATCTCTAATCTTGAGCTCAAAGAACCTATAGAGAAGGGCTCCTACACATTTCAGCCTATCATTTCATTTTGACTGTATTGTTTCTAGCACGACTCACAAAATTGTAATATAATAGACAGGATTGGATTTAGAGGCAGGTGACCCAGGCAACTGCCTGAGGTGCTGGACTTGGGGGGTGCCGGGCTCGGAGTGCTGTTTTTGTTGTCAGCAACAAAAGGGAAAATAGAATGGTTGAAGTAACATGTTTCATGTATTCCGTATGTGGATTCATTTTTCACAAACCTCCTAGAATGTTCTCGACCTTTGTAGAATGTTGTGGAACCTTCCAGACTTCTGAGAACTACATTTTCCTTAAACCTCCTAGAATGTTGTCAGCCAGGCTCTCGCAGGCGTATAAGGGGCAGGGCGTACCAGTCAATCAGTGAGATATAAGAACAAACTGCTGTGAAGTAAGAGCCCATCTGTGAACCTTGCTTCATTGTGTAACTGTGAAAGCGTACTTGTGTTTTAAGACCTGAAGAGTGTAAGTAGCAACTAATAAAGTGCATATTTAATGAGATGCCAGGAGATATCTATCGAACAATAAGAAAGAAATACTGTTACATCTCTACCCCGATATAACGCGACCCGATATAACACAAATTCGGATATAACGCAGTAAAGCAGCGCTCAGGGGGGAGGGGGAGCTGCGCACTCCAGTGGATCAAAGCAAGTTCAATATAATGCGGTTTCACCTATAACGCGGTAAGATTTTTTGGCTCCCGAGGACAGCATTATATCGAGGTAGAGGTGTACTTCTTTTGCCATACTTAACAAATAATGTTTGAGGACAGTTCAATATCTTGATATTAGTACATTTCAGTTATTTTTAAAATTAAAAAGTGTCTATAGAGGAAACAAATTATTTTTATTTGCTTATATATGGCTTGAATAAAATACAGATTTACAGATCCTAGCATGCAAATTTATTGTCTTATATGACAGGGATAAATCTTGCATGCAAATTATGGATCAAAGTTGTGAAATGAGCTACAAATGCAATAGAAAACAAGTTATTCAAAGTTTAACAAATGGTAGGTCACCTAAGATCCTCCTTGCCTGTGGTACCATTTGGTCTAGGGTCGGCCCTGATAATAGACTCTTTTAATGAGGTTAGTGACCATAAATTTCTTTGTTTCCGTTGAGTCTGAAACCTAAAATTCGGTACGTGCATCTTTTATGGACCACTTAATACAGGGAAAGGGGTGAAGAGAGGCCACATTTGACCTGTGACATCAAGGTCTTATAGGATTTCAACCACTTAAGCTGGGCCAGCTCCAGGGTTTTTGCTGCCCCAAGCAGCCAAAAAAAAAAAAAAAAGCCGCAATCGTGATCTGCGGCAGCAATTCGGCAGGAGGTCCTTCGCTCCAAGAGGGAGTGAGGGACTGTCCGCTGAATTGCCGCCGAATAGCTGGACCTGCCGCCCCTCTCCGGAGCGGCCGCCCCAAGCACCTGCTTGGCAAGCTAGTGCCTGGAGCCAGCCCTGAACTCAAGACACTCAAAGAACAATTCATTTTGTTAAAAAGATTACCTTTCTTGCTTGACTGACCTGAATGAATACTTAAAAAAACAAAACAAAACAAAAAACAAAAAACTAAAATTTATACTTTCTACTTGAAAGTGAGATAGATACAAGTCTCTTTCAAAGTAGCTTCCCAAATGCACCAGCACAATTATTGAGTATGGTGTTGAATTATCAACACATGACCATTCAATGACCTCGAAGTTGACTTCTGAGTCATATTTCTCAAAACAATGTGAAACAAAATGCAAGATGTGGGAAGTTTTTGGATCAGGAGAGTGATTAAAGAAAGAGTACTACAACGCCTATACTGCTACAATGTCCAACTTTTTCGTTTTTGTTGTTATAATATAAAAGCAAACGTTGGTGCTTTTAAAGAACAGTGTATTGACTGCTCTGGCATGGGTAGTTCTAATTGCATGATAATATGCTTCCATCATATTCTAGGACTGCTTCTAACAGTTCATTCTCCAAGCCAGCTGAGTGTTTCACCTCTACTGAGACTGTTGGCAGCCCTTGTGGACTGTGGTAGGGACTATGATCGAAATACCAATTGAGCTAGGAAATGGGTTGAACATAAACGCTGCACTCCAAAAAGCTCTGTGAATTGCTGTTTGAGAACATCTAGTCACTATTGATCTGACAGCGGATCTCCACCAATGACCTGGAGGTGGAGATCTCTATATTATTGATCCCCTGATGAGCCATGAAGTCATTCCTTCTATAACCAATATTTTCAATCCTAAAATATGATCCTGTGAATTGGCATGTCAAACTGGAAAAGGTGAGATTTTAAAACCTGAATGGGATCAACTGAATACTTTAGAATATCCTCCAAGCAGTTGAAGCAGTTCTGATGTCCACAATTCAAGAAGAATATTGATAAATTGGAGAGAGAAGAGCCATAAGAATAATTAAAGGATAAGAAAACATGCCTTACAATGATAGACTCAAGGAGCTCAATCTATTTAGCTTAACAAAGAGAAGGTTAAGGGGCTATTTGATCATAGTCCGTAAGTACCCACACAGGGAACAAATATTTAACGGGTGGTCTCTTCATAGATTCATAGACTCTAGGACTGGAAGGAACCTCGAGAGGTCATCGAGTCCAGTCCCCTGCCCTCACGGCTAGCAGAGAAGCTTGTAACAAGATGCAATGGCTGGAAACTGAAGTTAGACAAATTCAGACTGGAAATAAGGACATAACAAAAACAGTGAGGGCAATTAACCATGGGAACAATTCACCCAGGGTTGTGGTGGATTCTCCATCACTGACAATTTTTAATCAAGATTGGATGTTGGCTGCTCCCTGCCAAGCTCTCACAGCTTCATGAGTATTTTGGGTCCATTGGGATGCCCGGATGCAGCATATCAGGACCTTCTGGAGAGTGCAGGGAGTGATCCAAAATAATCCAGTCCTATACTGAAGAGCTTCCTACAGACCCTCAGACCCTGGGCTCCTGTACATAAAGACAGAAAGGAAAGATTGGGAACTTCTTTAAAGTCTTCAGTGCAAAAGAGAAGACTGAGAAGGAAAGGGAAGGTGTTCCTGCAGTTCTAGTCTCCAAAGGAGAGAATTGAAATGGGGCTAGGATGGGGGAGGGGAGTGGAGAAAAGGGAGAGAAAAAAGGAAGGGGCGGGAAGTAGGATCTGTGAAAATGCCCTTCTGAATTTCCAACTTCTTCCCCCAAATGTCTTGCTTCATTCACCATGAGCCACAGCTAAGATGCCCAGCTCTGTCACCCCTCACATCTGGCAAAAGATGAGGTGGATAGATGTCCCGATTTTATAGGGACAGTCCAGATATTTGGGGTTTTGTCTTATATAGGCGCCTATTACCCCTCCCCTCCCACTCCCACACACGATTTTTCACACTTGCTGTTTGGTCACCCTACAAAAGACTCACTCACTAGGGAAGAGGGCTGAGGTGTTTACTGCACCAATCACTGGCCACTGCCAGGCAGGCTTCGCCAGGAGGAGTTGACATTCCCACACTCCACTTTTGCGAGTGTTACTCATGTGAACTCTCTACAGCTTGAGAGCTGCCGGGCCAGCCGCACCACCCTAGACCAGCCCTTCCCCAGGGTGAGGGGGGGAAAAAGGGCAGGATCCTGAATTACTAGATAGCAGCAGCTCAAGCTCCTAGAACGGGTCTATTTCCATTGCTTGAACCCGGTGACGACACGTACAGAAACCCTCCCGTTTTGCAACTGGGTGCTGTTTCCGCCAGCAACAAACGGGGCTCGCCCCTTGTCAGCGCTGATTACCCCCACCCCCGGCTCCACTATCCCCGGGCGAGCGGGCAGTGTAGTGTACCGAGATGGCCACCGAGAGCAAGGCACTGAGCGGGGGCCCTGGACTTTGCGCTACCCCTTCAGTGCAGCAGGAGCCACCCGCTTCCTGGATCAAACTTTGTGGGGCGGCCCCGGCTGCGCACAGCCCCACACCACGCGGGTACCTCAATGTCCACCGGGTCCCGGCTGAGCATGCGAGCCATGGTGTTACCCTCGGCCGCAGGGCTCCCGACTGGGCAGGGCAGAGCAGAGCGGGGCAGGACTAGAGGCGGGCGAGCCCAGCACCGCCCCGGGGGCGGGCACCCACTTCCGCTGGCTGCAGCCGCTGCCTCTCCCTCGCCCCGGCGGCGGGCGCCTGGGCGGGTTTCCCAGCCGGGTCGCGAGCTAACGGGGCGAGCCCGTAGCTGCGGGAGAGCATGTCAGCTCTTTAACGGAAACGAAGAGCGCCGCACAAGCGGCCCAAGCCAGGGCAGGAGAGGCGGGGCACAGAATCCCCTTCTTGCAATCGCGGTGGTGTCCGCTCCCGCAGGGTCCTACACCTGCCCCTAACGAGCTAGGTTTGCTCGCTAGGAGTTCCCTGAACCTCTAGTCCGGCAGCTACACGTGGGTTTATGTAAACAACCTTCGCCCGGGCTCATTCAGGCCGAATGAGGGCAGTTTTCCCTGCGAAAGAGCAAGAGAAACTTGCGGATAGGTGCTGTGTCTTGAAATGAGCGCACAAGGTGGGCGAGGTAGTGGCTTGTAGTGGCCCATCGTCAGTGGTATTACCTCACTCACCTTCTCTCACTATCCTGGAGACCCACAGGGCCACACCACCATTGCATAGACACATGAAAGTGAGCACCTATTAGACAGTTCCCTAGCAGCCAAAGGAGAGCCAATCCTGGCACCAGCCTTTAAGCAAACCTTCCCAATAAGCACAAAATGACCCACTAATATTGTCAAGACTTTTTTTCTGCATTTCATGGGGAGCATAACCAGTTTTTGCATTGGGCATGCAGTGGGGTGGAGGCTCCTTGCAACTCTGTGATTGGTGTTTGAGTGAACCAATCTGCCCTTTGGTATATGAGCAAATTTTATATCCATGCTGATAACTAGGCACCCTGTATTCATCAGAACTCCTCTTGATTTTATCTTTGTCTCTTTCAGGACAAAAGTTAAAGAGGATGAACTCTTCTCCCTTTGTAAAAAGCAGGTAAAAACAGCTTCTGGACATTGATAGCACCTCTGGGTCACTTATTTACCCCCTTCTCCCCATTTCTCTCCCTTGAAGGGCTGAGGGTTTGCCTTTTAGAGGGCAAAAAGAATTTCTCACTACACTGTTACTTTATTTCCTCCAACCCTTGCATATGAGGAGTTTGAGATTTTCCCTTGTAGATTTAGTTTCTTGCCTGCCAGCTGCAGCAATAAGCTTCTGTTGCTTTTTAGTTCCTCTGTGTAGCTTACAGGTATATGATAGATAAGGCACAGGCAGGGCTGGTTCCAGGCACCAGCTTGGCAAGCAGGGGCTTGGGGCGGCAGGTCCAGCTATTCGGCGGCAATTCGGCGGACGGTCCGTCACTCCCGCTCGGAGCAAAGGATCTTCCGCCGAATTGCCGCTGCAGATCGCTTTTTTTTTGTTTGTTTGTTTGGCTGCTTGGGGCAGCCAAAACCCTTGAGCCAGCCCTGGGCACAGGCATAAGTTAAGGCACTAAAGCAATCTGCCTACAGGCCAATAGCTTAGCTCTATAGTTCTCAAACTGTAGCAGCCCAAGAACCCCCATTTTGATTTAAACATTTTCAGGGACCCCCACCCTCACTCAGCCCTTGCCCTGCCCCTTCCTCACTCCATCCCCCCTCCCTCTGTCACTTGCTTTCCTCCACCCTCACTCACTTTCACCACGCTGGGGCAGGGAGTTGGAGTGCAGGAGGGGGTGCAGGCTCTGGGAAGGAGCAGGGGACTCCAGCCAGGCGGCACTTAGTTCATGGGGCTTCCGAAAGCAGCCAGCGGCTCCTAGGCGAGCGCTGCCTATGCCTGCAGACACCACCCCCGCCGCTCCCATTGGCTGCAGTTCCCAGGCAATGGAAGCTGCAGGGGCAGCACACAGAGACCCCTTGCTTCCCACCTGCAGGGGCCACAGGGATGTGCCAGCCACTTCCGGGAGCAGCACGGAGCTGGAGCAGGTAGGGAGCCTGACAGCCCTGCTGGACTTTTAGCATGCAGGAGGCACTGAAAGGGAAGGGGAGGAGTTGATTAGCAGGGCCCTTGGACCCCCTGGGGAACCGTTGGGGACCTCCCATAGGTCCATAGACCCCAGTTTGAGAAACACGGGCTCAGCTAAACAAGACTTAAGGCCCCAAAGCCTTCACATACTGCTTATTAAGTGTATCACCCCAGTTCATAAGAGAACACAAGATTTTTGTTTGTAGCAGTTTGGGATGTTTTAAGTGAGGAACATCTGCCGATGTCTGACTACAAGAGTGCCATAGTAACAGACGTTGTAATACGCTTGAGGTAAAAGGCCTAGTAATGGCTGAGAGAAGAGTACCACACCCTTAGTAGGGTGGGGAAATACAAATAAGGGAAGAAACCCCTACTGAATATGCATTAGACATAGCAGCATCAGCATAACACGTTATAAAAGTTGTATCCCAGCCTGTGTGCTTAGGAGCAGGGAGAGATGTAGCTCTTGCATGATGAGGAAGATAATGGCTAACATTTCAGGTTGTTCTGCAAGGAATAGAGAGACTATATGGATGCTCAGATGTACATTCAGTACTACCTCTACCTACCTTGCTGCATTGGAGTATTTGTGACTCTAACAATTATTAATAAAACTACTACAAATACAGAAGGTTGTTCTTAAAAGTGTGAGGATTGTAATTGCACACATTGCAACTGAATAGTAATTCTAATACTGAGCCTGATCTTGGGACAAGAAGCTATCAAACCTCAGTGTTCACTTAGAATTTTTAAGTAACTAATGCACAATCTATGGATCAGGCAACAGGTATCATGTTTGAACTGAGACCCCGAAGGGGTGACCCCCCCCCCAACCTGTGGCTTAAGCCCGGGACAGATTTAGCTCGCCTTTGGTAAAAATCTAAGTTAAAATCCACATCTCTCTCTACAGTTTGGTGATTGTCGCAAACACTAATTCTCCAGAGTATGGGACTTCTTTTTCTCTTCTGCTGTTCCCCGTTTCTCTTTCCTTTGCTTCTAGTATATTACTTCTGGGTTTTTAAAAAGAAAAAACAAACAAAAAAACAAACCACACAGTCCACCTTTGTAATAGATGGAGGGTTATAGTCTCCTGGAAGGAATAGTCTGTGGTCACACACACTTCCCTCCCTCCCCCCATGGAGGAGCGCTCAAGATCTTCAGCTTTGGACTTGCTTGGCATGCCAGAGACAGGATAGGACCCTTGTGGCTTACCACCTGTCTTCCCACCTCTAGGTCTCAGTAGGAATTGTTAATGTGAGAGCGTGCACATGAGATGATATGGGACATCAGCCTCTCTGCATCTAGTTACATTCTCATTTGTTGTTACTGACTAGTCATTTGACTTCAGCATCTCACAAGAAGGGGATTCCATGCAGTTTGGGGGTATATACACACACATAAAGGGGGGCCTAATAAATTAAACTGATTGAGAATAAGTAAATGGTACCTAAAATTGAATAACCAGTAGCATCAGGACCCAGTAACCCAAAGTTTGCAGTGGTGGGAAGCCGATTTTATTTTAGGCCCCAGTAGGCCCCAGTAATTTAAAATCTGTCCAGATCTGTGAGTAGACTGGCACAGTTTAGCAAAAGTCCCAGAGCTCTTCCAGATTGTAACCCTGAGCCATCCATCATGAAGAAACCATGTAAAGTGTCACAGCACCTGGTAGGTCCCAACAAGGTAAATAGCCTCTGTCTACTAGACCGCATGCTAGCTGACAAGGGAAGAGAGGAAGCAATCCCCAAACCCTCTGCCGTTTAACTCAGGATATATGCCCCCGTCTAATAGAGACAGAGCCAGTTTAGCCTTTGGTAGTATTCAGAGTTGAGAAATTATTGAAGCCAGTTAACTAGGCAAGGGGGTTACCATTTTGGGAGGGACTAATACAAAGTAAGGATCATGGAAGAGGTTTCATATGAATGGAACATAGCCAAGCTATTTTTAATCACCCTCATCCAGAGGGTTTCATGTGTTGCGGCCCAGGAAGCTGTGTCACAATGCTTTGGAAGTGCATTAGCTGCCTGTGGCAATTCCAGGAGACTAAATCAAAGATGGTAAGTATTGGAAGACCAAAGAAAAAGAAATCTCCAATTACCAGAAAAAATAGAAAGCTTAGTTCCCTGTAGGTCTTAGAGACCTTGTAACTGTGTATTTTGTAATCCATGGAAAATTTCCTGTAGTCAGGCAGGCCAACAGACTCTGTGCTTTTAATTTGTAATTCCTAAGTAATCTTCAGGAACAAAAGCTAACAGGAAAAAGGTCAAATGCTCTTTGGTCAGTAGCCAACATGTTGCCAAAGAGAAAGTGCTTCTTATTTGGGGGTGGGCGGGAGAAGGGGGGGGGGAGAGCAAGTGAAGCAAATTGCTTCTAACCTAAGTTTGGCTGAATGAAGTTAGAATTGGTGACCCATAAAATATCTAATTAAATATATTTTTAAAAACTAAAAATATTAACATATAAGATTCAGCATCCTTTTAGACAACGCTATACCTGATATAAAATCTAAAAAAGTAACTTCATAAATAGAAGTAGGGTAAAAATAAACCCTGCTCACTACCCCTCTAACCTTAAGGTACGGCCTGGGGAGAAACAGGAAAAGAAGAAAAAAGATAAAACCCTTAGGTACAATTTATATTGTTCTGATGCCTGCATGGGCCAAATTGCAGGCACAAAACTTACTGGGTTCAATTTTTCAGTAAATTAACTTATTCTTGATTTAACTAATCAGTTGTTGTGCATCATTAACCCAAAAGTGAAGTATCAGGCTAAGTATGTTTAGAATTGCAACTAACATGGCCATGATAAAAGCCATGCAGCATATAATCTGTTTTTTACACAGGAATTATTCTTTTAATGAATTACTCAAGCCTCTAAAACTGCTACCCAAAGCTTAAGTCATGGTTATTACTCTAGGTCCTGATTCAAAGTAAAATGTTCAACTTATTTCTTGGTCGTTTTTCTAAATAAGCCATGTGTCAATATCTTACAACCCACATGTACTTTAATATAGGATGTGATGACAAGAAAACACACCTCTACTTCCTAACTAGACTATTTAACGTATTTTTAATAGGCAAACTAGGGACAAATAATGATTTTAAACCTTAGGTTTCCCAGACCTGCTCTAAACAGTAATATTTAATCCTTTGGTTATGGTTTGTTTTGGGTATTTACCAGTAATTCCTTGTTTTCTAATTTTTACTTTACATGTTGATACAATGTTGGCATCATCACATACTTGGTTATATGTTTTATGTCATGACTTTAATTTTGTTGCAGCACTGTGTACATATAAAGGTATAAAAATATTAGAAAGCAATGTGTGATACCACACTATTTCTATATTGTAGGCTATGACCACCATTGTTGTATTTTTATAATGCAGTAATAAGTATAATTTTTGGCAAATGTCAGTCAAATATAGGTATATTTGCCTCAATTAATAATTTAATTATGTATACAAAAATTGTAAAGAGTTTTGATTTAGGTTTTGGCAACAAGTGTGACCAATCTGGCAGGACCCAGACTAAAATTCAGAAGTAAGCACAACACTGCAATATTGTTATAGGTGTGACCATATTAAAGACACAATGTTTTATAATATAATAGTGTATATTGTTTAGTTATCTGTGTAATAAATTGTTAAACAATCAATGCTGATATAAATAGGAAAAAAAATCTGGTTCCAGCAATGGTGGTGGGGTAATCATCAAAGATTATCACCCCTCCAAGGAAGGCAGGGGTCTGGGTATGGTCTGTAAAATAGACAGGAATAGAATTGTTAATTTTTGTTAATGTTTTGTTTGGGCATGCAATGCCCTTATAGTATTTGTGTCACTCTGGTATTTAAAGGTTCACCACGCAGATGGCTTACCCTTCCAGTATGTAAACACGCTTAGCAGCCCTTTGCCTTAGTGAACCCCTTTATGTTTGCAAGGTAAACGATCATTGTAAATGTACAATGAACCCTTTAAGCAAAGTTGTTTGCCAAAAGGAGATCTACAGGCCATGATGTAAACAGGCTTTCATACATTTATGAGCCAGCTTGTCACACCTATTCAGTTTCTTTGATTCAGGGAAGGGAAAAATGACTTAATTCCCAATTTAAAATCCTATATTTTTCAAAGTGGGTAATAGCATTTCCCTTAAAGGTTAACACACCAGAAGCTTGAGAGAGACAAGTTAACATAGATGTTTTCTAACTGAGGGCTTTGATTAAAAAAAAAAAAAGATACCAACTTTATTGGTTATATATTTCAAAATTGTTTATAATATAATTTAAGGAAAGTTCCACTTTCCTTATCACCCACCATTTTTGGAAGGTAGTGAAAAGAATCAAATTAAAAGCTGGTAAATGCCCATGATATCATTTCCCCAAGGGTTGTACCAGGAAAGGGACATGTCTTTGCAGGTATCCAACAACAATTCAAGATCCTCAGAGGAGACAAGCCAAAACTGGCTCACAGCACAATGTAACTGGCAGCATTTTTCCTCCACTGCAGCAGCCTTAATATCCTGACAGTTGGTTTGGTGAGGCACCTGGCCACTCCAAACTAAATACAGACTCTCTACTTCCAGTATTTGACTGTCATGTGGAGGAAACAAGTGGACTTTTACAGAACTCCAAATGGCACCAGTCTGCTATAAGAACACGTTTTTGTGCACTGATATTGTCCCCAGATCAGTATGATCTCATTCTCAGATGGCAGTATACCAAATTTGGGGAAGACTAATAAACTTGATACCGTCCCATGTTTTGGTTATCACCTAGACTAGTGGTGTCAGTTTATATATTTGAAAAAGATATGTACTTAAAAGGAATCCCAATGGTTAAATCCGCTCCCCTTCTCCAGTAGTGTAATCAAGTTATAATAATAATAATAATAAGCCCTATCAAGTTATAAAAAACATAATAGGCAGAAGTGACCCTTGGCTATGAGCTAGTGAATGTAACCATGTCACCTTTGGTAAACTGGGAAAAGGTCTTTCCACTAATCAACAACTCTGGGATGGGAGGTGACTAAACCTATACCCGGAGTGTTAACATAACAGGAATGTGCATAAATTGAATGTAATTGATTAAGTTGGCATATTGGATTAATTCAATTCTTGTAAATACACCGCGGTGGCTTCTTTTCCTCTCACTTATCCTACCTTGTGGATAGGATTACTGCTTGTCAGCAACGAGTACAGTATGGCATGAATCCTTTGTTCTGCATATGGTAAATGTGTTAGCACCATCACTAATATCTTCTAATTTTTAAAATCAAGAAGGGTCCCATTAAGAATTTGCAGTTGCTAATTTGTATTGTTGACACTGTTTTCAAGAACATGGAACAGGAAAAGACACCTGTTTAAATGCCTGTCAAAAATCATCATTAGGAGCAATTGGAGACATGTGGTTTGACACCGCACCCTAATCAAGACTCATTTAATTAAAGTTGCATTGTGGAAAAATCCTGGTCCTATCCAGCGACTCTTTGCCTGCATTTGATCCAGATAAGTATATGTTCAAACAGTTGGCAGCTGCCCACATAGTAGGTCACCTTGAAGACAATATCTACAAGGAATGCTTCAACGTTCTGCCTCTGGTAGTTGATCACCAAATGACCCAAACATGGAAAATTCCGCCAGTGTCGTATTGCTCTGAAAAGGAGCATCAGTACATTTTCAGGTACAATAGGTTTGAGATGGACACCATTGTGTGACCAAAAGGGTACCAACAGAACCAGCTGTCATGTTCTATCAGACTAAGTAAGAGGCTCTTATGGAAAGGGTGATCTATAGGAAGACTACCAATATTGCGCAGTGACCTACCATCATAGGTACTTTATGGTCAATTTGAGTGTAAGGTTGCAAACTCAAAATTGTTATGCCCCAAAAGCATATATTGATTGAGCATGTGGCAATTCCCCTTGTTTCTGTTATCTGCATTGTGTTGTGTTATGTGAAAATCAGGAGTTTAAACAAAGGGTAAGGCCCTAAATTTATGTGAGAAGGTTTATTAACAATCACCTTATCAAGCAGAGGAGACAAGGGGAAGACTTGTAGCGTATAGGTATTTGCTAGGTAAGGGATAGGCATAGGCATAAGTTAAGGCAGCAAAGCAATGTGCCTACAGGCTGAGGCCTGTAAGACAATAGTTTAGCTAAGCTAGGCATAAGGCCCAATAGCCTTCATATACACACTTAACCAGGAGTAACCCCAGCTCAGAAAGTGCTGTAGCGACTAAACTGCTAATAGGCAACCACAACATTTTAGTTTATAGCAGATTGGGATATTTTAAGTTGGGGACAACCACAGATGTCTGACCATAAGAGTGCCATAGTAGCAGACATATATTCTAATATGCTGAGGTAAAGAGGCCTAGTAACCTATGGGAGAAGGGCACCCCAGCATTAGTAGGGTAAGGCAATACAAATAAAAAAAAAGGGCAGAAACCCCTATTGCAGTATTCATTGGTATAGTGGCATCAGCACACCACATTATAAAGTTGTCTTCCAGCCTGTGTGCTTAGGAGAGGGGAAGGGATGTAGCTCCTGAGCGGTGCCAGGATGAGAAAGATAATGGCTAACATTTCATGAGAGTGAGAGTATATGGCAATTCAGATGCACATTCAATACTATTTCTACCTACCCTACTGCACTGCAGTATTTGGGACCGCTGACTATATTAATAAAACTATTACAAATACAAAAGGTTTTTACCCTAAGTCTGGGTGATAGGAACCCTGACATGCATGGTTGCAACTGAGCAATAATTCCAATACTGGATCTGATCTTGCAACAAGAACCTGTCAGACCTCATAGTGGTAACTGGGAATTCTTAGGAAATCAATATAATTAATACAGAATCCATAGGTCAGGCAACATGTGCAAGCTCCATTTCTTGGATTCTTTATTCCCTGTTTCAGAAGTATCACATGAAAATACTTGCTGATTATGATCATCCAAACCAATTACAGCAAAGCAGGTACTGTGTTGGCACAAAAATCAGCAGTTAATGAAATACTTCTGAATGTTGGAGATAACTAATACTGACATAACTGGCTGAGTTGTCTCTTGTTCCACCTATTGCAATGTTTTCCAGTTTTGTTTATGCCTGATCTACAAGAGGTTGGACAGCATCAGTATCTTGGCTGTGGACATACATCCTCGCTGCAACCAATTTTTCTAGGGAATCTTCTCATGCCTATGAAGTTATGAATTGAGTAGCTAGTCTGTGCACAAGTTTTACAATTGTTTGATTCATACACTTCTGAGGGAGCTGGTAGCAACCTCTATATTTAAGTTGCCTAACTTAAAAAAAAATTAAGTACTAACACCTCTGTTATTTGCAGCGGGGCTTTGAAGCAGGGATAAAGCCTTGGGACTAGAAATGCCTTTCACTTGTCCCATAAGTCAGGCTTAGTTTATGAACTTTTAAAAAATTGCTATTCCCCTTCTATTGCTTATGCTGATCAGGTAATATTTGGCAGCATGCAATTACTAATTTGACATACGAACAGTCTAAAGAACCAGGCTCATACTGCCAATGCATTAGCACCACCACACTACTGGGAATGCCTGGGAGCTGTTGGAGCAGCTGTAGCTGGGGGGAAGACAGGGCTGCACCTGGCTTCCCCAAATCCAGCAAGCAGGCCCTAGCAACCCATCCCCAACCCTCTGTTAACAGGCTTTTCCTGTTGCCAAGCCAATGTAGTTAGTTCAAACTGTAGAAGTGCTACAATTTCAGGGTTCAAATCCTGCTGATCGTGGGGTTTTTACTGTTACACAGAGGAAAAAGATGAACACAAATTCTATTAAAAAGACTGAAGAAATTTCAACCTGAATGTTGTGTTTTTGTATGTGGAGTAAAGTACTCAAAAGATTAAGAAATGCCAGATTTAAGGATTCCAGTACCATCTTAATTCATCTCCCTTGTGCTTATACATTATGCTATAGCCTTTAACCATCCCCTGCCTGCTTCATTGCTCAGGATGGACACAAAAGGAGTGGAATTAAAGTTACATGTACAGCCTTAAATTTGGCATTTTGTAATGTTAGACTGCTGAGTCGTGCACTCAAATAACATTTTAATGTAGGTTTTGTTCTGTTTGGTTTTTAAGGTTGTGGCTTAACAGTGAATTGGCCAAATTCAGTGGTGGGTCCCAGAGGAGTCTGGAGGGATTCCAAGTTGGTAAAATTTACACATTCTTCTGAGTGCCTCAATATTTGTTCTCCCCCCGATTTACTTGTTCCTCCTATTCCTTATCTCTAAATTTGGCCCATTGAGTGCCACATCAATGAGTCCAAGGAAGTGTGACTGATCTACTGAGGGGCCAAAAGAGGAGAGTAACAAGAAAAGCAGCTAACTGAAGGATAAAAGAATGTGTTGTCTACCCTACTCTTTAATTTACACATTCTTCTGGTTCCTGAGCATCTCAGCATTTGTCTAGACAAAGTTACTGCACAGCAAACTGGGGTGTAAAGCTACCCTGCAACTTTTGCTGGCTGCCTCCATACTCACTGCTACAAATGGCATGTGCAGATCGATGTAAATTCTAACACTGCCCAATATTGGACCTCACCTACAAATGGAATTATTGTTGAAAATAGCAACAAGAACTGAGACTTGCTCTGAAAGGTCTACTGGAATGGTTATCGGTTCTGAAAGCTCCTTGGAACTAATCATGTGTTAATGGGATTTCTGTGTTTACATAAGAGCATGGACCATAAGATCTAAATTGCCACTATGTAGGACAAGTCTCCTCTGGCCCAAAGTGGAGGCTGCAGCTCCACTGTCTGCCACCACACCAACTCTGTTGTTTCCTGTGCTAGAATCCCTCCCTCTGCTGGTGTCAACACAGGGGACATGCTGGGATTATGCTGGGGGAAGTCTCAATATTGATACAAAATTAACATTGTTTTAATTTACTCTTTATAGCATTAGGTGTTCAGATTTAATAACAGTGGAGACAAGTTTAAGAACTATTTCTCTGTACTTGTAGATAGACCGTGCTTGGAGAATAGCAGCTTATATTTGTTTTCAGTTGGTCTTATTTAATAACATTCAGCATAATTAAAGAAATTTAGAAAAATTTCCACCTTTTCCTAATGTGACAAGCCCAAGAAGCTTCAAGGAGATTACCTCCTCCTTGTCCAGATATCTTTATTTATAACCCTCAAGTCCAATTGCGGACTCAAATGCAGTTTTATAACTTCCATATTGTTCCACATAGCTTATTTCATGTAATGTTAGTTATTGTATCGAGTGTTTGGGACGAGTTTTTAGTTGGGAGTAAAGCTACTTTTGATTGTAATCATACAAACCGTTTGATAAAAAGGCAAACATCCAAACAAGAGAGTCCCCCAAAAGAGGCAGCCTCCTCCCCATTGTTAAGGACTATGGGACTATTGTTTTTCCTAGGATTTCAAACAGAAGCGTTAGAAGGCGTAGCTAGCATATGTGGTTGAGACAGTATTTGAAGACTATCTAAGCTAAAGACAAATAAAAAAAAAAGACTTTATATAAAGTAAGGATAGTTGGATTTAAAAACAGAATTTCAACTCCTATTGAACTCTAATAAATGAATCTCTCAAATGATGGGCTAAATAAGAGTTCAGAATTGTAAGGGATGTTGAGACAGTTCTACCCACAAGAAGACTGACAAATACCACTGTTGCATGTGCAAAGAGATTACATTTTCATGAGCTGATATTACCAGGACTAGTCCATGACAGTTTTAAACCAATGAAAGCGTGACAGCAACAAATATTTAAATCCAGCCAAGCCTGAAGGAGTGTGTCTTTCACTGCCCTCCAGTCAAGCTATGGAAGGAGTAGAGTATAAATCTCTGAATTAAGCAAGCAGCACACTACTCCCATCTCTTCACTTCCAGCTGCATTCCCCTTTCACTTTTATCTCAGCCTATTCATCTAATCTCTTTCAAGCAAGCAAACAGTGACAAGACAAAGAAGCCACAATAAAGCATTAAGCAGCAGCCACAAATTAGGTTGCCATCACCCTATAGGATGGGCTGCACCAGGTGTGTGTAGCCCATTCATTGACCGCCACAGATGAAGTTATGCCCTGCTTTTGCAGTGTTACTTTTCCACAGGCTTTCAGAGCACATGGCACAGGTCTAGCCTTTGGGAATGGCCTTGCCCAACACAACCAGCCTCACTATTATGCCCATTACCAACCTCATGTCTGTAGTAAATACAGATTTGCATTTTTTCTTTCTATTTCCCCCCACTGTCAGTCATGTGGTGTACCACACTCCAATCCAATTTAAGCTCATATAGCCAGTTTCTGCCCATCAGTGAGGGGCCATTTCCTTCCATTACAAATTAAATTAACAATTAACAGATACATTTATAAGTTACAGTGACAGGGAATCTTTATATAATTCTATAAAAAGAATCACCACAGGAAGCATTTTTTGCACACCTCTTCAGAAACCACAGACTTGGCCGCTCCTGTATCTATTTCCATTTTCAATATTACATCATTTACATTAAGATAATATGGGGGAAGGGGACAAGAGGACAAGATGTCTGTTCATTTTCCATCATGTACTATCTCACACATCCTTTCATCCAGAGCTCTGAAGCAGGTTGTCCCAACTCCTCCAGTCATGTAACTTGTTCAGTGGCTCTATGTGTAGGCACTGAGAGCTTCCTCTTGGCATATCCTTTGGTGTACTACAGTGTACTGTGGCAAGCCTGGTGTGGCATCTCCTCTTACTGCACTTTTACTCCCATATATTAAAGGAATACTGCTCCTGATAGTGTGATGTCCCTAAACAGCAGAAACACAGCTTCCTTCATAATCCAAAGAGACATACTGATCTGTGTAACCATCCTTTTCCCCTACCTGCTGATGCCTTTTTTCCCCAGACACAGCACAGTGAGAGACGTCAGTTTATTTTCAAATTTTGGCACCTCTCCGTGGATTTAAAGAGCGGCGTGAACAGTTCCCTCTAGTGGCACTTCCTTGTTGTATGTAACATTCAGTCAACACTTAATTCAGGGCAATTTACTTCAAAAGACAAATTGGTTTAGTTTACTGCACAGGACGACCAGGTTCCTGGGGTAAAGAATTTTATTTTTTTTTAAAAGCACAGTACATGTGGTTTTAGCCATCAGGGTTAGGAAGACAACCCTTTATTTATTAGTCTCTAACATCTTTATGAAAGCACCGCTTAAATCTAAGTATGTTGCAAAACCCTCCCTCTTCCCTTAAATTGGAGAGAGTCCATATTGCCACGTGTAGCCATTTTATATATGTACTCTTAAAATAGCCCATCCTTCTCACTAGTTGTTACATTCACAGCATATAAACAGATGTTAGATAAACATAAAATACCATTTCTGGAAGGTTACAACATAAAGGTTATTTCTTAAGATCCGGAGCCTTAACATACATGAATCAAAGAGAGAGAAAAAGCAGGCTGCTCCTAAGGCAGAGGCACATAACTCCCGACATCTTGCTTCAGGGTGGCTCTTCTTGTGCCAGGAAACGCCTTTACAAACTTAAATTGTTACCGTATAAAAATTAAGAATTGTCAGTACACTACAGAGTTAGATTTAAAGTTTCAATATCCCACTCAAATTATCACAAGGAAACATAAGTAAAGTACAGTTTTAAAATAAGTAACAGCTTCTCCTGTTAAACAGGAAAATGGTTTAGATGATGTATTCCTGGAAAGGACACATACGCTAACCTTGATAAAGAAAGATTTAATTTGAATTTAAAAATATTCATTTGAGCTCCTTGCCTGGCTTCTTTCAAGAAACTGAATTTAAATATTTTCTTTGGTTTCATAAGGATTAGTTAAGATCACTCACCTTTGACTATTTATAAACTGTTCCAGTTATCCTTGTTACCTGAAACAGGACTTTCCAACCATTAAACAAGATTCCTTTACCCATCCATAACCTTTTGCATTCTCTATAACACAATAAACTAGGATTTACTACTAATTTTGAAAATAAAATACCTTTGACCTGGATTCATTTAGAAAGGAGTGCCCCCATCACAGGTAGGCCCAATCAAAAGGGTAATCTATGTTAAAAGCTCTCTACAGAGAGACATACAGGAGATTGTAACAGAAGTAACCAGGTTTTATTACACGAGTTTTGTTAAATTTCTTTCTTTAAGAAAATAGTCCTATTTAGTTGTGATGATTTTACCTGTGGCAGCTAAGGCATGGCAAAGATCTCCAAGTAACTAAGTAGGAGTCAAATCCCTCAAAGGTCATTGAGAGACAGTTAAGATTAGAGAAACAAATGTTAGGCCACGTTTATACATTTTCATTGATTTTTGGAATAAAATTTAGCATTCAACAGCCTTTCTACCCTACAGGGCATGATGGGAAGTGGAATGTGCAGGGGCTCTGTTATACCTGATTTCTAGTGGAATGAGGTCCTTGAAGGGTTGAAGAAAAAAAAATTTATCAAGGAGCTGTGCATGGTCCCTTCACAGATCTCCCCCATGAGTTTAAAGCGAAAGCTATCAAAGTAGTCCAGGCAATAGTGACTCTTGGAAAAACAAACAAAAAACCAAAATCTAGCAGTCAGTATTGCCTCACAGTGGCGTACGAGTAGTTGTTGGAATTAGTGGGAGATAGGAGTCACACAAGTAACTAAATCGGTGGTTCCCAAACTGGGGTTCGTGAAATGTTACAGGGGGTTCTCGGGAAAAATTCCTTAATGGCGGACAGAGCTTTCCCTAGGGACCTCGGACAGCATGGGGCCAGAAACATGGAGCCCCTGGACTTCCAAGAGCTAAGCAGATCAAAGCAAGTGTATCTATCATACTGAGGAGATTTAAACTTCAAGACTCCTTATAAGAAATGGAAAGGGAGGTGGATATTTTTTGCTGTTTTTAAAATTAAATAGGCAGGTAGTATTGTTTTTAAAATTATTATGAAGAACAAGTTTAAGTTTTGTTGTAACGTGTGTTGTTTGCCTGGACTACTCAAGAACTGAATGCATATGTAGGAGGAACTCTTTGAGTTGGTTTCTTAAATACCTTCATGCTGTTTCAAATCTGATACTCTTTGATGAAACATAGGAGCCTTGTCTTATAACAGGCTTATTCAAAGTGATACAAGCTACGGAAGTGAGATCTTGGAAGAGCGTTGCCATTTTCATAATGTAATAAAAATAATGTAATTATAAATAATAGTGTGTAATAAGCATGTCATAAAAACAAATTTTATATTTCCAAGATCACTGCTTTTGTAATTTATACTCAGGTAAAGGAGAAATCCCTGGAAATATTCATTTTTAGGAGTGGGTACATGAGACTTGACATTTTAGTGAAAGGGGTTCACAGGTTGTTAAAGTTTGGGAACCACTGAACTAAATCCTTGTGCATCTCTTCATAAATTTAGGAGTAAGTGTGTGATTTAAATTGCCATTAGCAAAGAAATTAAATGTTCAGCCTAAATCTGCATTGCAAATCTGCCCCTTTACAGTGGGATTTTGCAGTGGTCTCCAGAGAAAGTAGCTATGCAGAATAACCCACTACATCCTGCAGTACATAAGCACAATAGGGTGTGTTGTGGATGGAACTATAAATTCCCTTTTTTGGGGAGGAGGCAAGATGGTAAATTCAAACCCTTACCGTTCCTTTGACATGGCTTTTGTGCTTTACAATTCCATACCCAAATAAAAAAAAGTAAAGTCACATAAAATGGCCACCCTGTGAGCTTTGATAAGTATCCAAATTAATTTTAAACTAAAATCAACTGCTGTTTAGTGAGTCCACTAATTTATTCCAGCCATCTGTAGCAGTGTAAACAAAAGCTTTTCTCCAAAAATGCTTCATACTTTTTAGATGTAGCATGGTCTAAAAATTTCAATATAATCATCATGAACAAAAAACACGAGGGAAGAGAACCCACATATTTTCACACCACAAACGTCTTTGACAGTGGTCATCACACAACTCAGAGGTATTAAAAAGTAAAGCATTCTTCTGGCATAGTGTAATATTTTCTATTTAAATGCCACCAAATGTTTCTTCTAAGATATTGTGGTAGGTGGAAAGATTTGGCACTCAATTCTTTCTGTCCATGGTAATGACACATTTTAGGCAAATCTTGTTGCTGAGTTTGAGAGTTTAAGTCTAAGTACCGGGTCATACTGCATGTATTGACTAACTAGGAGACTGTCCTCCATGCACACCTCTGTCAAATTGTCCAGCTGCAATTAGACACTTTCCTTCTCCCTGCCCTACCTCATAAGGCCTGATTATTCAAAGGTACTGAGCACCTGCAGATCCTTTCTATGTAGATGGGAGTTGAGGATGCTGAGCATCCTCGCAAGTCAGCCCCAAAGTACTGTATATGTATGAAAAATACATTGGGCCTCATTTTAGAGATGCTAAGGAATAACCCAGTTAGTTGGGCCAAATCCCTTCTGTGGATTTTTCTCCATGGAAGGGCCATTTCAAATCACTTAGTTTCCACAGAGTTACCCCATCAGGGGTGAAGTAGTTTGCCCTCTTCTCTCAACACCTTGTCGAGCAAGCAGAAGGCGTGACCTTCCAAACTGACCAATTTCTGATCTCCATAGGAAAGGTCTCGTGGATTTTGGAAGAGTCATGAAGGGCTGTTCCATTCACACAAAGACTGAGTGCATCTGTGCTACTTCTACAGCCCCAGTGGCAACATGCCTCTCCCCCCCCCCCACCAAGGGCTTGCATGAGCTCCATTTTGGAAGCTGGTTTCAGTGTGTGTGTGTGTGGGGCAGGGGTTCAAAATAAGAGTATGTTAGAGAATGGGGACTTTATCAGATATGTAAAGGGGCTTTCAGGTTTCAAGTGACATGCAGCTGTGAAGACTAGCCACCCACTCCCAGAACTCTGGTGCCCCAGCCAGCAGAACAGGCTTCCATTAAGTTATGCTCTAGTCTTATTAGAGAAGCAGATGCAACACATCTTTGATTAGGTAACTGAAACATTTATTCAGGTAAATATTCAGAGGTGATGCCTAGCTCATGGCTGCCCAGAATATGCTACCTGTCTCTTCCAATCCAGAGGGAAGCACACAGGGAAGCCACAAAGAGGTCAGGCTCTGAAAGAGGCAGACACCTCATATACCGTCTACAACAGATCACTATACGTACACCCTGGGACAAAGCTTTTTGGGTGGAAATTTTGTAGTTTTACTGTGCTCCACAGACTAATAAAAAAACCAGGATCTGAACTGGTTGTTTATGTCATTTAGAAAATAGTGCTGGTACTCTCAGCAGGGGTTCTATTGAACTGGACTTTGACAGCCTTGCAAATAGTTCACAAGATATGAGCTTTTGATGACGACAAGAACAACAACAAAAACAGTATTTACAATAGGCTACTAAACCTCTACCCCAATATAACGCTGTCCTCGTGAGCCAAAAAATCTTACCGCGTTATACGTGAAACTGTGTTATATTGAACTTGCTTTGATCTGCCAGAGCGCGCTGCCTCCTCCCCACACCCCCCGAGCACTGCTTTACGCATTATATCCGAATTTGTGTTATATCGGGGTAGAGGTGTATTTTGGATTACTAGACAGCCATCACTTAACTAACAAGTCCTTAGCTTTCAAAGAGTTTTCCTCCCTTTTTTCAATTTCTAGATCTGAGAGATAACAGAAATGCAATTGTTCCTAAATTTACAATATTCCTTTTTTAGTTGCAGTTCACCCTTTGTCTTTTCATTACATCCAGAAGCCACTATATGGTTTTCCATGAATTGAGACCTCAGCCTTACACTTAGATAATGACCAGATCAGTTTTAGCTTCAGAAAGGAAGCAAGGGTAAAGTTTTCCCCCCCACCACTAAAAGTTTTCAAATACATTAACTATGGCTTGGGATTCTTATATTAATATGTTAATAAGTACATTACAAAAGAAAACATATGTTAGCCTGTAGTATCCACTAATATGGCAAAGTAGTTTTGTAGACAGGTTTTACTAAAAAAAACAAAAAGAAAAACATCCCACCTTAGTTTTAATCATAAAGACAAAGTTACCTCATCTGATCTTGTAAGAAGAGCATTTTCCTTCACTCTCCCTGGCATTAGCATGTGTGATATATTAATCCCCACAGGACTGTGTTTGCACTGACCTTGCTTAAAATATAGACCTATTCCCTTGGATTAGAGGTGACATGATTTAAATGTTATCTTAGTTCTTTAGTTGTGTCTGAGCACATTAGCTATATATTAAAATACATTTTCCAATTTGGAGTTATTGCAGTACACAATAGCTAGTTTTATTTTTCTTGGAAGCCAAATACATACTGTTTTTTCATTAAAATGATATCTATGCAATATCTGCCTTTACCATTACTCCTTGAAAATGGGATAAACAGGATTTTGAGAGGGTTTTGTGGCAATGAAATCTTTGTACTATAAAAAGAGTCTATGAATTACTGTCATATGCAGACTTCCATTAACTTGCAATTATATTTACGTTGGGCTGTGAATGTGGCATTTCCAGCCCTATACACAATGCAAAGTGCTGCTTCTAATTTAACAGTTAATACATAGTTTAAAAGTGTGAAATTAAATCTCTCTTCAGGCCTGGGAACATGCCTTTCTGTGAGTCTGTACAGTACTCGGCACAATAGGACCCTGATCCTGAATGTGGTGCTGGATGCTATCAAAACAAGTAGATACAAATAAGTACAATAAAAATATTTAGTAGGTCATGCAATGAGACACTGTTGGAAAAAGCCTTTAGGACAAGAAAGTGCTCAAAGGTCCTTAATTTAGGACTACATAAATTATTGCTGGCTGCAAAACCAGTGACTGGTGAGAGGAACATGTTGGAGGGAAATTGAAGAAGCCAGCCTTCCCCTATGTGTGAGCAAGGGAAAGCAAAGCAAGTTCAACACAGGTGGAAGTGGTAAAAATAGAGGTATTTAGGCACCTAAAGATGCAGATAAGCACTTCAGGTTAGGTGCCCAACTCCTATTGCTTGGTAGGCACTTTGGAGGGCACCTAGTGGAATTTATCTGCATCTTTAGGAATCTAATTATCTTTGAAAATCTGATCCATCATGTTTCTACTGCAGGCCTGCCTCCTCCCCAGAGTCAATGTCTGCCTCTGCATATGAATTCCATTTGGAAACCTGTAAGAATTTTGGAGAAAGATAGGGAGGGGATAGGAAGGGTTGAGGAATAGCCACTCTCCATGGAATGCTTCCCTAGGAAATTTACTGTTGCTAGAATCAACTTAGCTCTCCATTCCTGCTGGCGGCAATGGGAGGAATATTAGAGCGGGTCTCCTTCAGAGTCCCCTGGCATTCAGAGCCTCTAAGATCATAACATGCACACCTGAACTGGACATTAAAAATGAAGTTACATATACATAGGTGCATATGTCTGATGGGTGGAATGCCTATTGTCATTAGTATAAAACCACAAAACCTATTGTGTAGTAGAAACCAGCATGCATACAAAGCATTTAAAATGCTTATATTTGTGCTAATAAAAACAGAATTAGAAGTATCTGGAAAAGGCCCATTGGTCTCTCAGCCTTATCCACAGGCTATCCTAGGGACTTTACCTATAATAAAAGAGGGCAGCATTTGACTAGCTATCTCAGGTACACAATTTCTGCTGATGACAATAGGAGCTAAGAGCAGAATTTAATGCTGAGCCTCTTAAAAAAAGTTTTTTATTTGTTTTTCTATATCAAAAAGAAAAGAAGTTTCTCTTCTCCCCAGCTGTCAGGAAATATTTTCTTCTTAGGACAAAAGAGTTAATATTATAACAGTGGAAACTTATTCCTCTGTGCTGTCTGTATGCTGGAAATTCACATTTTGCTTAGTAATCAGAGTTTAATTACTGTTCAAGAAAATCTGTGTGACCAGACCCACTGACAAATGTTAAGATGTGCAAGAAGAATAAGGCTATGCTCTGATGTGAACATGTAACTCCTATTAATACTAACAGACAGTTGCCATGAAGGGCAGAATATATCTCATACCTTAAACTACATCTTTTTAATACCTTACAGAAATTCACATTTTGAAACAATTCTCTTGTGCACTGCAATTGTCAACCAAGTAACAGCAATTCTAATACATTCATCTGAATCCAGCATTTGAGGAGCTTGAAGAATTAGAATCTAAACAGCAGCCTCTTTTTGACAGGACCAGCTGGAGTTCTATTTCTAATTTGCTGTGAAGAATTAAGTGATTGAATCCCCATACCCTAGAGTATTTGACACAGAAGTCAACTGACTCTTGCAAGTCCCATCACTTGAAAAGCTGCCCCCTAATTTACTCAGTTTATCATTAGTTTCTACTCCTGAGAAGACTAAATAGTACATGTCTCAATGAAAAACTTCATGCTTCTACAATGCCACAATTATGACTGATTTTAAAGACATAGGAAGAGGAGCATTGTAGGAATACCGGATCACTCCAAGGGCTGGCAATGGGACATGTAGCTTTTCATTTCTGGCTCACCAGTTCAAATCTAGTCCTGTGGAGATGACCAGCCATCAAATAGGTAAATACCCTAGTTGGTATTTCACTCCAGTCCCTAGTGGGTAAGTATCCACAGATAGGAACCTGCCCTTTCACTGAACAGGGGAAAGCAGCAATAAGTAACAAGCTATTCTTATGTTATTTCACCCTTTCCCAATAATTAACAGTTGGAATTTACCTGTGAGGATAGATAGTGAAGCACCTCCACAGCAGATAGGCCCTTAGCGGTTTGGTGCCCAGAAAGCAAATGGGAAAAGTAGGAAGACCAAACCTAAATGAGATTTTCCATAGAATAGCAGCTTTAGGAAAGGAGTTGTTTTCGGATTAGCTTGCTGTTGGCCAGGTGAGTCTTACTTGCCCAGGAGAGAGCTGCTCTCTAGTAGGCTGCCTGGAAGCCAGCTGACCTCTTTTCATCCAAGTTCTACAAGAGCTGCTCAGGAAGAACATGTGGGAAGTGAAGGAAAGCTGTTAGAAGATATACCTATAAATTACATTTAGCTCCATCCAAGGACTAGGGGATATAGATGGAAAAATGACAATGAGGTGCTTTCCCAAGGGAAGATTGGATAACTGATGCTCATATATATAATAGCAATACTTGAGTGTCCTTGGTGTACTAACAGTCTAAAATCAGCTGATCTAGTCTATAGGATTGTTTTGGCAAAGTTCAATGAGCACATTGCACCACATCATGACTCCATTACAATTGGCAATAATTACCACCATATTGGCAGTCTCAGCAGAGAGACACTAAGCATGGAGTAAGTAGGAGGAATGAACTCCTGCAGGAAGTGCCTGCAACACATGAATGGGGGAAATTTTCACTACTGCTTCCAGAGCAAACAGCTTTCATTCCAGCTTTTCCTAGTGAAAGTCATTAGGATAAGCCAGCCTGTATCATCACTTCTCCTTCAATTTAATTAATTGAACAAGAGATCACTATATCAAGCCAAGCTGAGTCAATGTGATTAGAAAATTCTCCTTATCCAAGCTCATTTGCACTATGGCAAGTAACCCATTATCACAAGTACTGCCAATCAACCCTTACTTTGCTGAGGTTGCTTTTCCCCCATAACATACTTAATGGTATGAGCCTGCTGTCAGGCGGATAAACCACCTTGACACCTTCAGTTCGCCTCCCCCACCCCTCCAAGAAAGCACTCATGCTTCAGTTCTATGCCTCCAATCTTTTTATTCTCACTATTCCACCATTTCCTCAAATTCCCCTGTGCTGTCTCATCTTCCATTAAACCCTATGCAGAATATCAGTCCAGCCAACCACAACATTTGCAAATAGAACTTTTACACAGAGCAAGTCCCTCTCTTTTACACAATTGTTGTTTCAGCCAGATACTATCTAAAAGAGGCGGTCACAAGAAGATCCCAACTTGCATGAACAAAATCAGAATCTACTATTGCCACACCATTCCTTTTTGCACCATGCACTATCTCTCAGGCAGTGCTGGATCTAAGCCAAGCAGCAACTGCATGGTGTTGCTGAAGCTGTCTGTTAAGCTTATTTCACAAAGAAGTGCCAGCAAAATAATGTGATTTTTGCTCTTACATTCCATGTCCAATATATCCAAAAACTCCCTTTCCCAGATCTGTAGGAATGATCACCTCTCACAATGACAGCTCCTAAACCTCCCAGATTTTAACCTGCCAAATTGCATAATAATCTCCTGTTATGACAGCTGAAACCTTGTTTGTGGAATGACTGCCCCAGTCCTGCATAAATATACTTCAAAAAAATCACTAGAATATCTTCCATATTCCTTGACATGTTTTAAGCACCCATGTACTGCCAAAACAATTTAATTAAAAAAAAATTCAGCAACTGACATGATCAAAAACATGTGATGTGATATTACACTCACTGCAAATTAGAGTCTGTATCATTGCTGCTGGGCATATTTAATATAATCAAAGAAAAAGAGCACAGTATGAGAATCTTTCCATAGTCATAGAAGGAATCAATAATGGTCACATAACTGAAGCTATTATAAACAAATGAAGCAATGCACCATTGGGCAGATTCTTAGCTAGTGTAAATTGTCAGAGTTCCATTGAAGTCAATGGAGCTATGACAACTTATACCAACTGAGAATATAGTCTCATTTCTGCGGTTGAACCATGTTATAAGAGTGACTGTCAGATCTGTTTGTTGCATTTATCAGTTATCTCATCTTATTCTTATATTGTAAGGTCTGTGTTAACACATAACAGAAAGGGACTTGATATATGACTGGGGCCCCTTGGTGATTCCATAATAAATAATATAATTTGCTTTAGGCCTGATTCTGCAACCCTTGCTTGTCTTGAATATATTAATGGGCCACCTAATATGTGCTACTCATTAGGAATGCACACTGTGATCATACAAGATATAGCTGAGTACCCTCAATGGGAGTTGAAACTGCCCAGGGTCAGTGGGATTTGAGGATTCTCAATATCTTGCGAGGCTGAGTCCTGACTGGTTTTGCTTTCTCTACAACACAGTTTCTTTTAAATCTGCATCTCCAGTTCATGCTGCTTCAACAACAAAATGAAGTAGTAATATTTGAGAATGTAATTCTAAACTTGAGCTGTATGCAGAAGAGAAATTGGATATATGAATACTGTAGGATCTACATATACTGTTGACTTGTTATACATCTTTTAAAAAGGTGGAAACAGGAGATTTGAACAAGATGACTATGTCTAGAATGCCTTTGTCTAATGTGTTAGAGGAAAATATGGTTTGCAATTAGAAGATTTCATAGCTTTTATTGAATTTAAGATATTTTATAAATAGGGTAGTATCTGTGGATTATGATTTTTAATTTTGAAACGTTAATTTAGTAGATACTTACACTATTAACCAACTGATAAAGTTTATATTTGATCACTAAGGTAATAGTGAACCATTAAATTTAAAAATTGAAAAACTTGTATACTGATGAATTTGTAATTCCCTCATGCACATTGCTGAAGGGATCTTTTCAAAGCATATCTAATATTGCAGAAGATCTGTCTACGTGTTTGATGATAACTTGCTACAAAATTAGCCAGTGAGAAATGTTATTCATCAAGACACCACTGAGTTCTGAAAAGACTGAGAAACTCTACAATGGAGTGTTTGCAAACATGGACAACTTGGTTGCCTGAGGTTTAAATGACAAAGTATTGATTGAAGTCTCTCTCTCAGTTAAGTTTTTAAAATAGGAGAATCAGAACTGTTTATGTTTCTATTACAAGAGACTATCAAAGGACAGGTTTCAGAGTAGCAGCCATGTTAGTCTGTATCCGCAAAAAGAACAGGAGTACTTGTGGCATCTTAGAGACTAACAAATTTATTAGAACATAAGCTTTTGTGGACTACAGCCCACTTCTTCGGATACATAACATATCAAAGGACAGAATTTCTTCTCCATTAGGGTTGCTTCACGCTACCCCATTGCAACTGCCCACTGTTAGGGTTGCTAGGTGTCTGGTTTTCGACCAGAACACCCAGTCAAAAAGGGACCCTGGCAGTTCCGGTCAGCACTGCTGACCGGGCCGTTAAAAGTCTGCTCGGTGGAGCAGCAGGGCTAAGGCAGGATCGCTGCATGACTTGGCTCCACACAGCTCCCAGAAGCAGTGGTATATCCCCTCTCTGGCTCCTATGACTAGGGGCAGCCAGAGGGCTCTGCATGCTGCCCCTGCCCCAAGCGCCGGCTCTGCAGCTCCAACTGGGAACCCAGCCACTGGGAGCGATGCCTGTGGATGGGGCAGCACGCAGAACCACCTGGCTGTGCCTCCACATAGGAGTCAGAGTGAGGACATGCCACTGCTTCCGGGAGCTGCCTGAGGTAAGCGCAGCCTGGAGCCTGCACCCCTGATCCACTCCTGTGCCCCAACCCCCCACCCCAGCCCTGATCTCCCTCCCATCCTCTGAACCCCTCAGCCTCAGCCCAGAGCCCTCTCCTGTACCCCAAATCCCTCATCTCTGGTCCTACCGCAGAGCCTGCACCCGCAGCCAGAGCCCTCACTCCAATTCCCTGCCCAGTGAAAATGAGCAAGTGAGAGAGGGTGGGGTGAGCAACAGAGGGTCCTGTGGCACCTTTGAGACTAACAGAAGTACTGGGAGCATAAGCTTTCGTGGGTAAGAACCTCACTTCTTCAGATGACTTGCATCTGAAGAAGTGAGGTTCTTACCCACGAAAGCTTATGCTCCCAGTACTTCTGTTAGTCTCAAAGGTGCCACAGGACCCTCTGTTGCTTTTTCCTAAGATTCCAGTTAGCCCTTGTACTTGCCAACCCAGTTTATAAAAGTATTATTTGAGGGGTCAATCTTTCTCTGATTGAAAATAAAAACCAGACTCCTGTCAACATGAGCAGGACCAGGCCTGGAGGAAACAGAAAACAAATTACTTTCTGAAATATAAAGCCTGCCTAAGATTTAAAGTATCAGAGGGGTAGCCGTGTTAGTCTGAATCTGTAAAAAGCAACAGAGGGTCCTGTGGCACCTTTGAGACTAACAGAAGTACTGGGAGCATAAGCTTTCGTGGGTAAGAACCTCACTTCTTCAGATGCAAGTCATCTGAAGAAGTGAGGTTCTTACCCACGAAAGCTTATGCTCCCAGTACTTCTGTTAGTCTCAAAGGTGCCACAGGACCCTCTGTTGCTTTTTAATGGTTTATTAGCTACTCTGCCAACCTATCCTTGCTGCCATGCACCTTACACTGGGGTATGTGAGCGGGCTTCCTGCTGGTGCCAGAGATTCCCCTATGACTATGACCACCCATTGGGGTCCATCAGCAACTGGCATTAGAGCAGCCTGAGTTACACTGTGGGACTGGACTGACTCACAGCCAGGTCAGAATCAGAAACCGATGTGGTGGGTGAAAGCTTCCATTACAACCTCACACTCCTGAGTGCTCCTCAGCCACAGATCAAGACCTGGGTTTTCTGTACACTGTAGGATATCCCATTTAAAGCATAGCTGATTTACGTGCACTGTGAAATTCTAGAGATATGCTAGCATCATTCAGTTTTCTGTTAACAGAAGAACAATACAGAGGGATTGTGGATTTACTTCAGATTTACTTTTAGTTAACTTTTTCATGACTGAAGGGTGCTGGCAGTCCTCAATGCACAGAAAGAAGTGAAATGCAGGCCCAATTGAAGTGAATGGAGTTTTGCCATTGACTTCAGTGGGGCCAGGATATCACCCAACATGTACAGCACAGACAGTAGACCTGCGGAGTTTCCAATGCTGCTTAAGTCCAGAACTGGAGTCTGGTTCATGTCCATTTGATCTTCCTCACAAGGCTGCCAACAGTGATTCCTATTGTGAGGTAGATGGATGTCCACTAACAGCTGGACTGAGACTACCAACATTGTTTATAGGACATCAGATGCTTAAGAATGAACTTCTAACCTTGTGTAAGACTAAACAATATCAGCAACAGAATATGGGCTTGAGTCTACTCCTGCTAACTTCACTAGAGGCCCAATCAAACCTTACATAGAGAACTGAAGACTGCAAATGTATTTTAAAATATTTCAGATTCCATCCACCCCAATGCTTATTGGCCATATTAAGAAGTTCAAAGCTTTGTGCTTCCTTTGCAACTGACGATGACATTATTAAACACAGAAGTGCAGTACAGTGTTCAGAATTCAAATGTATCTGAGCCAGATTTTGTACACAGTAACCTAACATTAGGCACCTCAATTAATGTGTAGGCCTCTAAGTAATTAGCATCATTTTCACAGGCACTAAGCAGCTGCAGCTCCCATTGGAGTCACTTTCACTTCTGTTACTGGTTTAGGATTTTAAGAACTTTTTATTTTAGGTTTTTTTTAAACAAGAGACTTGCATCCTGGCTTTCAGACTGATGTCCAAAGCAGAATAAAATAGTCTCAAGATTCAGCAGCAGCATTAAGCCATAACCCTCTACCTGTTCTCTGCCCACCTCAAATGAACAAAGCTGTGGGAGGTTTCTCCGAAATACAGATAAATGCCTATGTGTGTTTGTCTCTTAAACTTTTTTCTTTTAAGAAAGATCTTGGTATGTTCTAACATGTCTTTCTTCATCCTGCCCCAGCCTCTTGCTTTGTGTGTTTAGGTTTCCTACTTCTTCTCCACGCCAATGCTTTTAAATGCCAGGAGTAGCACCCCCTTACTGCCTGTGCCCTTCTCCCCAGTCTCCCCTTTACATTCCCCCCACCACCATATTCTGTTCCTTTCCTGTCTCTATTCTTATCTTTTGTGATTCTCTCTTGCAGCTTGTTCTGACTTTGAGCTCTTTCCCTGAGACACCATACCCTGGTATTCAGCATCATTACTTTCTCTCCTATTAGTCTCAGATTCATTCTTCTCAGTCCAAGAGAGAATGAGTGAGCTCAGTGCCAGATTAGATAAGCAAGTCCTCCCCCCCCCCCACCCTTTTGAAGGGATACCTTGCTGAAGTAGTGCCTAAGATGAACTGGGTGTTTTTATATATAAGCTTCATCTAGTTGTGTAATTCTTTTGGAATTATTATTTATGCTCTTGCTGTATTTATTCTAGTAATTAAAAGGTCCACAGGGCATAAAGGAAGACTACTGTATTTAAAGACGAGAACCATTACCTTCTGTCTGATGGGTTCTGTCTCTCTTGGGATGCACAACATCTGTGATGAGTGGTAGTCAGGCTTCTGTTTGGAGATAGCCCAGGGTACCAAAGTGGGCCTTGAAAAAATACCTTTCTGAAAGAGGAGGTTTGGAAATAATGGAATTAATCCAGCCACAATGCAGGATGGATTAGTGGTTCCTTCCAGTCAGGATGATTTTACATACTAGTTAGCTTCTCAATTTTCAGCTACTTAGAAGAAGAAACATGCCAGTGGGGGATAATATAGCTTTTCCTTTCTTTGTGTCTGCCACAACAGAAAAACATTAAGAAATATTTCATGCATATCAAATTACTTTTATTTATGTTGTATTTCACAATGTATGTCACCTCCCATTACCAAATGTGCTGCAACAAGGTGTGAAGTTAACATAACATCACACTGAACACAACATCTTTACACCATGGGGAGATATAGCTGTAACTGCTAAACTGCTGATAAAACATACATGCTCTAAAAACTGGGAGGATATGGAGATGTCTAATCTACAGTTTAACATGTTTCTCATTACTGCATGCACAGAGACCCAGTGAAATAGTCCTCCATGCATTAAAATGATTAGTAAACAAAGGAGACAAAAAGTTAACAGGACAGATTCTTAACTGTGGTAAATGAGTGTAGCTCAGTTGCAATCAATACTAATTGAGGATTTAGCTCATTTTGCAACAGGTATAATTAGAACATGAAGCAGAGGAAGTCCACTACTAGAAACTGTCATTTACAACCTTCATCAAAACACCAGAACCTTCCTGAGCCTAGCAACTCTTCTTCAATCCTCCTACAGGCTATTCACATAGAGAATCTCTCTAATACACAACATACTGCAGAAACCATGCCATTTCCTGTAGCACTATACTTCAACTGAGCCTTTATGGGAATCAGGTGCTCATCAGGAAATCACCTGATCCCTGCCCAGCTGGGTGTGCTAATCCCCTATACCAGGCCCAAACACCTGTTTCTAAAGGGGTCCACTTCAGAACAAGTCTATCTGGCTCCAGGCTCACTGGCCTTTAAAGAGACAGACTATCCTTTTACAGCATACTTACATATTTTTCTGAACAGGGTCTAGACACAGTGACCAGCAGCATTCCTGCTAATTTGACACTAGTCTTTTGTCAGCAGAGACTATGAATTGTGCCAAATATGTGATGTTTTTAGGTGGCCTGAAGATTATGATGAAGTCCACAAATTCATTGTCACTCAGATTTGAGTCAAGATCTCCCAAACCAATACTTAGCCTCCATATTGCAGCTTTCCTCTGCATCCCTGGTGGAGATCTGACTCTCCCAGGGTTTTTGCTGTGTGGTCCCTTTAAGTGAAAGTTTATTTTGACTTTGTATACAAAACAGAGCAGAAAGTCATCCTAACCAATACAGAAAATTATGGATTTGACAGAGCACAATGTAGATCAAAACTGTTTTAATCATCACCCCCTGTTTTAATTACTACTTGACACATTATCTCTATTGTCCTTCTACAAGTATCCTTTTTGAATTAAATATTAAAGACGAGTCACAGCTGAAAATATATGCAGTCTACAAAGAAAATGGCTTTGAACTATTTAAAATGATTTATTGTCCACATTTCTTTATGAATATTTATTTGCCATAACAAAAGCAATTTATTGAAGAGAAAACATGAGGCCCGGTTAACTGATCATTTGCATACCCTATTGGTTAAAAAGGGAAGGAGAAAATGTAATGCTAAAATCATGCTACTTCTATATTTTTTCTATTTACAGTAGTTAATTCAAAATATTGCATGTGGGCAAAATGCACATGTTGGGTCTCTTAGGAATTCAGAGACTGAAAAGGAGAGATAAATAGCCTACAAATAAGTGTTCCAATCTCTTATATGTTTTCATTCAGAAAAAAATAGATGGTCTAACACGTCATGTGTATTGTTAAGCTTTGGATAGAGCATATCCATTTGCTTCCAAAATACTCCAGCTTCCCATTTTCAACAAAACTATGTGCTATAGGTCCTGATCCTGCAAGGTGCTGAGGGTTTGCAGTGATCTGGCAGGCACCCCTGATTCCCATTGAAATCAAAGGGAGGTGAAGGTGCTCAGCATCTTCCAGGATAGTGCCCTTTGTCTGTACGTATGAACACATAACACCAAATGAAAGCTCACACAAAATGAGCAGGGACACTGCCCTCTCCTGTTCACCAGCAGAGGAACAAAGTGATTTGCAGGATTTGATCAGCTGCCCAAAATTTAAGATTTCACCATAATGAATACAGAATTAATTCTCATATAAGAAAAGCAATCACACACTGAAATTAAAGTGAACATGCACCTTGTAACATCTTTGCAGCATTTTGATAGACAGGTACAAAATAGTCCTGGACAGAGCTGATATTGATTTTCATGTTTTCCTTTCTTTTAGATTTTTTTTAAAGCTGTTTCTTTTAAGTACTAGAATGCAAATGGAGAAGTTGGATTAGTATCAACAATTCAATAAAGAATTTCAACAATTTTTTACAATAAAACTTTATTTGTAACAGTACAGTACATATTGTATTTGAAAAGGATGAATTTAAGATGTAATAATACCAGATTAAAGATGGTTATGTGGTTAAAACATAGACCTTGGACTTGTTACTTAACCTCTCTGAGCCTCAATTTCCTCCTCTGTGAAGCTGGAATAATAATAATCCCCTACCTGAAAGCAGGTTGTGAGACTAATTCATTAACATTTGCAAATTACTTTTTGATTCTCAGATGGAATGTACTCTAGAAGTGCAAAGTATTATTATAATTTACTCTCTGTGACTATTTAGTTTTGCAACAGAGAACGCAATGCATTGCTCTCTCTGATTTGTCTGAATACCACAGTCTAAAATTCTAGCTGTTGAGTTTTTCTAGTAGTCAGTAACAAGCACACTGCGTTATTTGTAGTTTATGTTCAGGTTAACTTCCAGGTCTTCTTTAAACTTCTGCTTTTACAGTGTTTTACAAATAATTAGGTCTCAGGTGGCTGAGTGGTGTAATGGAGAGTGCCTTGGCCTTCTGGAGGGTGAAAGGATTCAGAAGTACTGGCTTTGCATCCTGGCAGAGTTGCAGTTCTTTTAACAGTGAGGGTAATTAACCATAAGAACAATTAACCCAGGGTTGTGGTGGATTCTTTATCCACGGCAATTTTGAAATCAAGATTACAAGTTTTAGTAAGAGATATGCTTAGTTCAAATGGGAATTAATTCAGGGAAGTTCTATGGCCTGTGTTATGTAGGAAGTCAGACTAGATGATCATAGTGGTCCCTTCTGGCCTTATATTCTATGAATCAAGATAATCCTGTGGACTAGCTGAGTAGAATTACACTTACAGTGCCTATGCATACACTAAATCACAGACAGTGTTTACATTGTCCAAGGTCACAGTTGGTATTAGAGCCAGGAATAGACCCCAGGAATTGTGACTCCAAGTCCCATGCTCTACAATTGGCTACATAGTTTTGAAACACGTCATCATATATTCTGAAGTATTCTTTAGTTATACATAATTGGAAATCTACTGCAGACAAAATGCCTGCTTATGTGCCCGGGTAACACAAAACTTTCTACTTCTGGTAGTCTACCAGATCCTCAATTTACTTGCAAAAGCAAAACTGTTATTCACAAGTGAAGCTATCCAGATACATTTCCTCTGGTTATTATCTGCTGGATAGCTAGAATCTAATGGCTAAAATCTATATCTACTCAACATAAAAACTACTGGATATGATACTGGTATCTTGTGGTTCCAATCAGCCTCCTGGTATTATAGTAGTACTTTTATTTAACTGTATTTCTACTGCGCTCAGTCTGCTAGAGTTATGCTGGTTATTTTACATGGCATCTGCATTGTATATTGTGATAATTGAAAAGTCAACACAGCCCTGAGGCAGCATCACAATGGGATGGGAGTAGTCAGTGGCATAACTCAGAAGAACGAGACAGGCAGGCAACAACAGAGGGGAGCCACTGGCAACAACTGAATGTATCTGCATAGCAGTCAGGTTGAATCAGTATTGTAGAAGGCCTAGTAGCCCATGGAGCAAGACATACCAAGGCATGCAGTACTGGCAACAACCAAATAAAGCAGTGAAGCAGTCAGAGAGAATCTGGACTCAGGATGTGATAACACCATATGATGTCATGTTGCAGGATAAGTGAAGTGTCGCTATCTGTGAATATCTTTGTCACATACAATCAACCCTTTATAGGGTAATTCCGATCCATTTGCTGGATAGTTTCTGTTGCCGTGAGGGTTATTAAATACAAAGCTAATAGCAAGTTGCTCCGTTCATCTGTTTTTTTAAGAGTATTTTAGAAACACACCATATATAAGTAATTGGCAGTTATTTGAATATTCCTAATAAGAGTCAAATGCAATTACTCAAATTAAATGGCCAGAGTAGGGCTAAGTAGCTTTTCCTATTAGCTACTGTGGAAAGACAAATGACCATAGATGTGGTAAAATGGGAGTGGTGTGAAGAAATGAAATATTTCTTAACTGCACTGTCAACTTTTTTCTATGAGTTCCTTTTCACAACCCCAACCAAACTTAATTAGCGTGTGACATCTGTTCATGTGGCCAGGGTATGATCGTTGTGACCTGAAATGCTGTCACAGGGGCAGGTGATTTTCTCCATGAAGCAGGCAAATAGGTCTTTAAAGTGAGAGGTGCTAGGTTCTGTGGAAGTATTTGGCCCTACGTACTGCAGCAATGCTACTGGAACCTGAACCCTCACTACAAAATACCAGAGGGAGGGACAACATAAGAACGGCCATACTGAGTCAGACCAAACGTCCATCTAGCCCAGTATCCTGTCTTCCCACAGTGGGCAAGGCCAGGTACTTCAGAGGGAATGATCAGAACAAGTAATCATCAAGTGATCCATTCCCTGTCACCCATTCCCAGCTTCTGGCAAACATCAGCTAGGACACCATCCCTGCCCATCCTAGCTAATAGCCATTGATGGTCCTATCCTCCATGAATTTATCTAGTTCTTTTTTGAACCCTGTTATAGTCTTGGCCTTCACAACATCCATTGGCAAACAGTTCCACAGGTTGACTGTGCATTCTGTGAAAAAAGACTTCCTTTTGTTTATTTTAAACCTGCTGCCTATTAATTGTCTAGTTCAGGGCATCTTAATTTGTGGGAGCATGACCCTGAAATGGATTCCTAGAGATCAATTGCTGAGTCACACCCCACTTGTTGGGAATCTCCCCCCTTCCAAAAAAAAAAAATCAGTAATATCACACTGGACTTAGCCCAGTAGAAGCCAATTCAGGAAAGCAAGGAGCAACTCATTTCCTTTCTTCTTTCTGCCTCACCCCTTTGCTTCCCCTTATTGTTCCCTAGCTAACCCGGTAGTAGCTCCTCAGACCTCCCCCTCTTCCTCCTGTGCGAGTTTACTATTTGTAGTGCTGGGGCAGGCAGGTCTAGGCCAGCCCATAAATAAAGGCCCACTCCATCAATTAAGGGGGAGGAACCACTGTGTGAGTACAGGGGATAAGTGAGAAGCCTTTTATAGCTGTCCATCCCACTAGATCCATCCTGCACACTGAGTGCATGCCCCCATCCACACTTCTATACCCATTCTGCCCACAGGAATCCTCGCCTGGCAGCTAAAGTAACCCATGTTTCTTGCTGTGACCCAATGTCTCGGTCTTCAGAAGGACTGTGTGATTTGAATATAGCACAGTAAAAGAAACCTGCAGGTGGTTTTTGTGTCCTGGGTGGAAAGAAGCTGAATATCAGTGGTCTAAATGGCAAATGCCTGGACTGAGAGCTAGGGTTCTTGTCTTGCGTCCCTCGCTCTTGCGACTTTTTGCAAGTAAGGAAACCATTTTCTGCCTCACTTTAGCCATCTGTAATATGGATCCAATAATGCATATTTCCTGCTCCAGCTACTGTCTTAATTAATTATTGTTTGTACAGTTCCTGGAAATTCTCAGAAAACAGGAGTTATTTTGTGTTCAAAGGATTGTCATTATTAATGATAAAATGATACAGCTATATGCTTACTTCTTTTCCCCTCTTTCATTTTATCTCTTAATTTCTGTTATTCTTCCTTTTCTATCTTCTCTGCAACATATGGGGAGACATCAGTATTCATATTATTGCAGGAAACTTATTTACATAGTCAGTTCAGTGGCAGGACATATTACTTAGATTATCCAAGATAAATACTTTTAATTATGTAAATTTCCTATACAATTCACTATGGACAATCCCATCATAATGGGCATTACTTCTGCACACTAAATCTTAATCTTCACCAACTCTGAATTAAATTGTTACAATAAGCATAGATTTTATATAGGAGTTGTATAATTCCCATTGTAAAGTTGCCAGCCTTTATATTCAGCAATGTGACAACAGATGTATTGCTAACAAATTTTACTGCCGGTCAAAATTTGTATCAGATATGTAAATGAGATCAAATCCATGCTGGCATATTATTTTCAGTTTTTATTAAAAAGTTAAATTGGGATTATCATAAACTCTCTCTTCAGGTTCCTTAATAAAAAAATATTACTGTTAAATTCTGATGAGATTTCCTGGAAGCATTTTTTGAAGGTTGTAACAACAGTAAAGCCAGCAGGCCCAGTGCAGCAAAAGTAAGTATTTACTGAGCAAGAGATGAATGCTTCTTTCCAGTTATTTTAATCATTTTATAGTATATGGATTTTCTAAATATATATCTTAAAAAAAACACCAGTGGAACCAATGCTTTCTCCGCCAATTTCTGAGTACATCACAGTTTGCAAGTATTTTTTTCTTGTGACTCCACAGTCCTTATTGGCTATTCTGTTATTCTGTTTATACCATATTTAGGGCCAAATTCTGCTGCTTATACTCATACTGGGTATCCTCATACTCAAATCAGTGTAGTAAGGTATGACTAAGTGTGAATACGTGTAGCAGAATATGGCTCTGAGAATTCAATGGAATATTAAATTTTGTCGCCTGGGGAGGCATCAAGGTCCAATGGAAAGGGCACTGGACAGGGAATCAAGAGATCTGGATGCTGTTCCTAGTTCTGCCACTGACCTACTGTGGGATCTTGGGCAAATCACTTAATCTCTCTGTGCCTCCATTTTCCCTCTTTCCTTTTGTCTGTCTTGTATCTATTAAGATTATAAGATTCTCAGGGCAGAGATTGGCTCTCACTGTATGTTTGTGCAGTTCCTTGCACAGTACGGCCTCAGTCTCAGTTAGGGCCTCTAGTTACTATCATAATGAAAACAAATGAATTAATAATACTAAGAATGGTTCAGTTTCTATAGTAGGGTCTTAATAGAGGAAAGGCCTTTCCTTTCAGGACTCTTCATCCTTTAGCAAAGTTCTCTCTTTGCTTTCTCAGCTGGAGTTGAGAGGCTGGCTTTGTAAATCAGACAAAATTTATCATATAAATAGGAACACACATCTTTGATTATACTGAGTACTGCCTTGTCTACAATTTACCCTCTCTGCAACATGATTAAGCAAAGAAATGATAGCTTGTATAGTATGTGTCAGGATAGTAAAAAGATATTTTGCATCTAACTAGGAGATGATCATCAACAAAACAATGAAAATCCAGAAGAAAAATATCTGAATATACAATAAACAAGCTACCCTGTTGCTGCCTTATATGACATTGTTGCTCCTCTTGTTCATACTACTGTAACAAATGCCATTGTAACCAGCAATATCGTAATTTTAGAAAGCTGTCATACTTCTTTTAATTATATGAATATTTTTAAGATATGTTCACATGTTCTATTACCAGACAACCTGGTCAGTAATGCCAGCAGCCTTTTTGATTTTGGTGGGAAACATCACATTCCACCACTGTAATCTCCCAAATTGTAGAGCTGTATGGGATATTTCTCAGAGATGTTAAAAACACTGCTGTTTTGATGAATAACAATACTTAGCTCCTACAAAGCACTTGAAATCTCAAAGTACTTCACAAAGATGGACCAGTGTCATTATCCTCATTATACAGACAGGGAAACTCAGGCATAGAGAAATTTAGTGAGTTGCCCAAGGTCACACAAGAAGTCCATTTCAGTGCAGAAATACAGCTGAGATTTTTCAACTCCACATTCCATGCTTTACCTACTGCTGCTGCTTTTTGCCTTTGACATTAACACACACAATGTGCTACTGCAACAGAATTACATACAATGGTCACAATACGGGAATGTGCTTTGATGATGGAAAATGTAGATACCACAACAAACAGTGCAGCTAAGTATTCCAATTTTTGAGTTAGATCATGTATGATATTTACCAACTTGTCATGTCTCTGGTCATTTCTGGGTCTGGTCTCACTAACTAGACATTCTTTGCGTCGCATGATGAAATTCTGTGCTGAAATTCAGATGATAGGGAGTCCTGGCAGTTTTCCTATAGATGTGCCTTTGATGGAAAGAGCAATTCTATAATAAGCCCATGATGAAAAACCCATCAATTGACTTAGTACCACATTGCCATGGCAACAATGTAATGTTAATGAAATTGTGACAGTTTATGGAACTTTATAAAATGGGCTGCCTAAAAGGAGGAATCTTACTGGTCACCAAATATTTCAAACCATGATAATAATATTATAACCACATGCATTGTGACTTGTTAGAGTAATTTTAAATACATTTATTTTTGCAAGAGCAACATCACCCTATAAGAAGTAAGATTATACAGGAAAATCTGCTCTTTTAAGTGCTTGATGGCACCTAGACTTCAGCTTTGTACTATGTCACTATAACAGAATTACATACAATGGTCACAATACAGGAATGTGCTTTGATGATGGCAAATGTAGATACCACAACAAACAGTGCAGCTATCCTTGTAACAAACCCCGATGCCAACTCTGTCCACATAGCTATTCAAGTGACATCATCATAGGACCTAATCACATCAGCCATACCATCAGGGGCTCGTTCACCTGCACATCTACCAATGTGATATATGCCATCATGTGCCAGCAATGCCCCTCTGCCATGTACATTGGCCAAACCGGTCAGTCTCTATGCAAAAGAATTAATGGACACAAAGCTGACATCAGGAATCATAATACTCAAAAACCAGTGGGAGAACACTTTAACCTGTCTGGTCATTCAATGACAGACCTGCGGGTGGCTATATTACAACAGAAAAACTTCAAAAACAGACTCCAACGAGAGACTGCTGAGCTGGAATTGATATGCAAACTAGACACAATCAACTCAGGATTAAATAAGGACTGGGAATGGCTGAGCCATTACAAACATTGAATCTATCTCCCCTTGTAAGTATTCTCACACGTCTTATCAAACTGTCTGTACTGGGCTATCTTGATTATCACTTCAAAAGTTTTTTTTCTCTTACTTAATTGGCCTCTCAGAGTTGGTAAGACAACTCCCACCTGTTTATGCTCTCTGTATGTGTGTATATATATCTCCTCAATATATGTTCCATTCTATATGCATCCGAAGAAGTGGGCTGTAGTCCACGAAAGCTTATGCTCTAATAAATTTGTTAGTCTCTAAGGTGCCACAAGTACTCCTGTTCTTTTAGTGCAGCTAAGTATCCCAATTTTTGAATTAGATCTTGACATGTATGATGTTTACTAACTTCTGTCATGTTTCTGGTCATTGCTGGGTCTGGTCTCACTAACTAGACATTCTTTGCATCGGATGATTAAATTCTGTGCTAAAATTCAGATGATAGGAAGGGACTGACTGCCCATCCATGTCCCACTGCCAGAAAAAGTATGAATGTTTCTGAAAAGTCAGAGGAAATCTTCAAATTTGTCTGTGGTCATGCTTTTCCAAAATGTTACCCACTCGTTAGCTGCCAGGTCAGCTGAGTCTCTGTGCCAGGCTTTTATCCCTGGAGGCCGTCTGCTCTTCCATATAAAGTAATATGAGTCATTTGGCTACAAGTACTGCTCTAGAGAACCAAGCTTTCTGTAAGTTGATTAATTCCTACCAGATGGAAGCTGAGATGTTGCTCTCCTTTCCCCTCCCTGTTCCCTTCCTTCCTTTCCTTTTTTGTTTCTCTCTTATTTTGGGGGGGGGAGGGAGGTTGGAGGGGAAATCAATTATAGATAGATTAGATAAAGAATTAAGATCTTCTGGCAATCACAAATTTTGTCATATGTTGTAATTGCTTGTTTAATCAATTACAGAAATCTATAAAATAGACTAATCTGGCATTTTATCACTTTATGTATAATGATAACCGCTGGGTAGAGTTAGTTGAAACTTTTTGTACAGAAGCTTTTGCATCAAAAAAGTCATTTTGTCAAAATCCAAACATTTTGCCGAAATGTGCCAATTCTGACAAAATTTTTGATTGAAAAAGGTTTTGTTGGTGGCAGCAGCAGTGATCCCTATTTCTCTCTCCTCTCACCCCCTATCTTCATGCACATTCTACCTATCATCAGAGTGTGACACAGGACAAAGTAGCAGCGAGAAGCTGTGAGGGACCCAGAAAAAGTGGTGGTGGTAACGGGAATAGTTCCTCCTGCAGGAAATTCTGAGGTCAATGTTTCATTTTGATTTGGAATGGAACAAACTGTGGAACACTCGGAATTTCCAAGGGGATAGAAATTTCCTTTTCAGGCCATCGTTACCGCTTGTCAATTTTTGTTCTATTTTTTTTCTCACAGCAAAACTTTCATTTTTTTATGTACATGCTGCAACCTTTCCTCATTGTTTTCACCTTGGAAATAAAGGGTAAAATTCATAATTCCCCACAGAACCAATATTATGGGACTTAAGCCAGAGCCAGCAGGTGAAGCCGTAAGCAGTGAAGTCCATGAGGGCTGAGGATGTGAAGTCCAATCCCTTTCAAACTGGGGCCAGGGCATGGCACTGTAGCACAGCCCTCCACAGCAATCACTGCTCCTTCCCATGGGTTTGAATAATGGCTGCAATCTTTCATGTTGCTCATGCTGAGGCCACTGTATTTACACAATCATGAAACTTGGGACCCTCCTTATTCCTATTCCTGACCTGCTGTCCACACTGTTATTTGAGAGGTTGGGGCAGTGCCAAATCCACAACATAAAAGGCTCTGTGTCTGGGGTGAATTGCACCCAAAATATATAGGGATAGGGATAATAATACCTAGCTTTTATATAGTGCTTTTCATCCATAGACCTTAAAGCTCTTTCCAAAGGAGGTCAATGTTATTATCCCCATTTTACATATGGGTAAACTGAGGCACGGGGAGGGAGGTGACTTGCCCAAGGTCACCCAGCAAAGCAGGGACAGAACCAGAAATTGAACCCAGGTCTTCTGAATCCTAGTCCAGTGCTCTATCCCCTAAGTGCTCCATCTTCAGTCTATAAAACTTGCTCCTGATTTTGAATCTATACTAGACCATTAGTAAAGATAAATGTTGAAAATGTCCACAGCAGTAAACTGTGAGATAATGTGAAAAAAGAATCTTGTAGTGAATACACCTTCCACCCCAAAATCAAATATTCTACTTGGATATGTATACTATACATATGACAGTGAATTCCGCTCCAGAAGTCTGAGACCACAAATACATATTTAACAATAATAATATTGGGATATTAAGTAATACATAATGTATTTCAATATTGCTCCATTTGGTAACAGCCAGCTCCAAAACCTATTAAAGTCAATGTGAGTCTTTCCATTAACTTTAATGGGCTTGGATCAGTCCTTACTATGGGTTCTTTTAAAAAGCTGAAATATTTTGGAGGAGTTGGAAAAGGAAGAAGTTAATAAAGCTTTGTTGTCTCTAAGGCTTGTGGGAAAGCTCTGCATTGAATTTATGAGTTGATAAAAATAATTTAACTTAATATCTATTTTGCATTGGATGGCAGTTTTATTAAGCAGAACCAACAGCCAGCATTATTCAGGGTTGTAACTAGCTCATTAAAAATGATCTCATTTTCCTTAATTTTAATTTAACTCTTAGACTAAGCCTTGCTGGAATGGCTAAAATGGTTACAGTTAGGCTTTTAAAGAATTTAAACACTATGGAAGCATAAGTCTTCAGAAAGGTAAGTGCAATATTGCTGTATGCTTGTTGTTAAAATACTGCTAATGTCAGAGCTTCTGCAAGACATTTAGGTGAAGTTCCAGACAGTCCAATTTAGGAATTACAGCATCACTTTTAATTGCTTATTGTCTTTGATGTAACATTTCTGTGCCCTTGTTTCATAAAGTGTAAATGATGATGAATCCTTGCTTTACTTCCAAGTCTGCATATATACTCCTTAAAAAAGTACATGGCAAAGCATCTTGCCAAGGGCACTGATGAAGAAATCTGACAAGAAGAAATATTTCTCAGACATCCAGTGATGGAGATGAAGACACCAATCATGTTAAATTATTCTCTAATGAAAATACTATGCAAACTGTGGCATCTAAACAGATGTTAGCAGGATATTATAGATGCTAAACCTCACCTAATAGGCTTAATCTCTGGGTTATTCTCAATGACCAAAGCAATGAAACTAGCATGAATTCTTTAAATGTATGGTATTTAACATTAAGGAAGTAAGGAGTGTGTATTTACCAATGCATGCTGGGGATAGGTCTAGCTATGCTGTGGTTTATTGCCCTTTGATGTATCTTGAACAATCCTAAGGGCACCTTGGGTTGTGTTTCATATATTCCACGGAGATCATTACAGCAATGTAGAATAATTCCTTGGCCCAAAATTTCAAAGGTGCCTCAATCTTCCCTTTAAATAAACGCCTGTAATTTTTTTAATGCACAAACAGCATTAGTTGTTTAGCTACTTGATTTGCTCATGCTAGTGTTGCTTACATTTGAAGATTTTGGGGGTTGCAAATTTAGATGCTATATTTGAATGCATGACCCATAGGAAAGGAAAGGAAGAACCCCACATGAACAATTTAATATTGACAAACACATTCTTTTCAGGTTAATATGTAATAAATGAATGTTCTAAAGGCTTTGTTTACCATAGGATGTCACTGTGTGTAGTTGTGAGCCACAAAAAATAACTATTTTTTTATTTTTCATTATTTAATATTCCCCAGAACTTCTCCAGAACAGTACAAAAAGTCAGATTCTCTTATGAAAGCATCCTGTTTATGAAATCTTTTCTCTGAAATTCTGATCCTTTTTTATTCAGTCACAATATTATTTATTCGGCTATCAGGATGTACAGGGCAGTGCTGAAAAGCATTAATTATGCTGTTATCCAAAGATAATTTGATAGTCTGTAAGTATATTTTACTATCACAATGGTTTCAGCCATTATGGTCCCACTTGAAGTTATGACTTGAAATATCTTATGTTATTCATGTTTTCCCTATATTGGTTTCACAATATATGTTTACATACATGTTAAAAACATAGTGTGGTGTGCAGCTGTGTTACTTTGTTCTGTGATCTCATCAGATTCCACAAGGTAGGATAGGTCAGTAATTGGATGGGACATCTCTGATGAACGCCTAGGTTCTGTCGGAAGTAATTCTGGTGGTGACTAAGTAGGTGACACTCCCCTGTCTGAGTCAGTACTACTGGGCCAATGCATCAGCATTGTACTGTAGTGAGCTAATCTGCTGGAAGTGCTGATCTTCAGATAAGACATAAAGCTAAGGTTCTGCTCTAATGAGGTCATTAAAAATTTCATGTCACTTTTCACAAATGTTAACCCCTCGGGTTCTCTTTACATTCTGACTGGGACAATTACATTCTAGCTGCTTGAATACCCTAGGCAATCTCAGTTGTCCATGGCACTGTTTTCTTCACTCCCTAAAATGCTGCCTGGTGTTGCTGTTACTTTCTTTCATCCAGATGTGTCTGCATTTCACTGGTTGATGATGTGATTCCTGTGCAGAGTTTGGAAAGTGCTTTGGGATCCTTCAGGATGAAAAGCATTACATAATACGTTGGACTAGATTTTATTCAGGACTTACCTCAACATAGCCTCTGGTGGAGGTCTCAGGTGAAGGGGCGGGGGACAGTCTGCCAGAAGAAAAGGATGAAGTGGTGGAAAGTCTCATTTATACCCTGGAGGTAATAAAGGGCCAGTGCAATCCAAAAAGTGGGTGGCACTCACTGGAAAAAGGGTCTAGTTAGGTAGCCGCAGAGCACACTTATTCAGAGCTTCTCCTTAGTGACTCCCACTGATTAAACTTCAGTGGAAGCCTGGTGGAAATTAAAGCTGCCACATCTCTGGTAGGGATAGTGATGTGTGAGGGCAGAATTGATATCACTTATCCTGTGTGGAGGTGAATCACTCCAGGAGCACAAAGGGCTTAACTGGCTCCCATACCACTATGCTAGATTCATTGTTATTCATTATTTGATGCAGAGAAAATTAATGTCGAGTGAGTGGCTTATAAAATTGATATAAGGGCTCAGTCCTCATTTGTGGTAGCTGACGTACGGGGAGAAAGTGGCTTTAAACCTCCTTTCTGATCCCCTGATCCTGAGCCAGTCAGAGGCTGAAACAACTCCCAGTGCAACATAGAGAAGCTTCAGGGTGACAGGGATATTAATATGTAAAAGCATGGCGGTTAACAGAGAACAAAGGAGAGCTGGCCCTACTGTGGGTGATGTGGAGATGCTAATTTGGGGTGATAAAACACAAAGCTGGACAGGGAATACAATTATGTGGCTATGCCTTGGTAAATTCTAAAAATGGAAGAGGAAAAAGCAGGAAGTGGAGCTGTCTAAAACATAGAATAGAACCCTGAATGGTTTGGGATACAGGCAATAAATATGGCATGTACAATACTGGGAACATCACTTGTGGGTGAGATAAGAAGCCAGGCAGGTCAAATAAACCTGTGAATCAGGTTTAGTGGGACATGATCCAGCCCACATGATTCCTAAGCCTGTGTGTCTTTGCAAGGCCAATCTTCGGAAAGGGAAGAAGTCAATCTCTAAAACTGTATTATATTTGTCATTCTCTTTAGATAAACTTTGGGCCAGATCTTTGGGTGCTAAAGCTCCACTGAGGCTAATAGAACTATGCAGATTTATACCAGCTGAGGAGCTCACCTGTCCCACAGACATATGGGAAATCACCTGGGCCCACTGATGAGAACTGAGTTTTAGAGGCATAAGGTAGCATAGCTTTAGTGAACTGGGCTTATTCTTAATACTCTTACAACATGTCTATGTCACAATTTTAAAGTGTGATAAATTTTGCCCTTGAAGAAACAACTGTATTACAATTAAAATACTCAAAGAGCTATAATGTCAGGCTCTGTGGTTTAGCTTTTCTTTGTATAACACTCCTGCACAAACCAACACCATTTGCCTCTATGAGAGAAAGGGCTTAGCTACAAAGAGAATTATAGATGGGCTGCAGTGATATATTCAGAAATAATTCTACTGATGGTTTCTCCTTCCTCTTCTGATGTATGGAGTCACTGGACTCCAAGATTATTTATCTCCTCTGTGTCACTTCAGCTAATTGTTTTTGTAGTTTTAAGACTATGAATCCAAGAACAAAATTATATTATATTGAAAATGTTGAAATTATCCCCCCTCATAACAACAAAGCAATTATTTTGTTTTCTGAGAGAAAACTGATATGAAATTGTCTTTCTGTTATTGAGGCAGATTAAGAATTGCAGTTTTTTCTAATGCTCAAACATATATATATATCAAGCTTCTTTAAAGAAGCCACAATGAACCATCCTGATGTCAGTTAATGCCTTTAAACAACTACGACCTTTTGTTGTGTGTCTGACTAACAATTGTTAATATATTACACATGCTACATAACACCCTTGTCCTTCCATGATAATCACTTCAGTTTCAAAGACTGTCTCATCACAACATGTACTCAGAGTGGTTGATCTCATCCAGAGGTGAGTGGCTCCAGAAGATCCTTTTGAGCTTTTTGTCAATTAAAATCCAGAGTGAAATTGAAACCCAATTTCAGGAAAATATCCAGGTTCTAACTGGATCCCTCAGACTGCTTAAGGGGTTGCTTTTATGACTTTAAATAATTTCCTGAATCCTGTCAGAATCGTGTGTCCTTTTATATGGAAGTTATTGAAGTTCAGAAACTTCATTCTTCTCTTAAAAAATCTGAAAAATGTTGGGAAAATCTGTGATTGCTGGTTTCATTATAGTGACCTTGATTTTGTTTTTACTCTTTAATTTCAGACTGAACAGAATCAGATACATTTTCTTCAGCATTTGGGATAAAAATCTTTTGCACAATTTGTTTTTATTTCCAATATGCACTTTCACAATGACTCAGTAGTGATAAACAGGTTTTGGTCAGTAGCTTCATGCATTGAAGATGAAACCAAGAGCTCAGCAATTTCATAGTCAACATACATTCTAATCCCAGAAACTGAACAATTAACACAGAGTATTGGTGTTTTGGGCATTAAAAAAATTAACATCCCCATTACTATGTAGTGACATTGTGGCATTTGAAGGAGCATGATAGGCCCAGTAGCACAATAAACATTTGGGACCAGATTTATTAACTGGAATGAGTGGCCAAATCTGTGGGCTCTGTCATCTCACTAAGGAAATTTATGTGTCGATTACTCAGGAGTCAGCAAGTCACTGTACAACCACAGCTGCAGAAGTTATTTTGAATCCTTTTCAGCCACTGTGTAGCCCTGTCTTTTGTACACTAGCCTGTGGGAAGACATTCTATACCTGTACTATCCCCAGAACATGGTCAGTGTTCAGCAAATAGCTTACCCTATACACAGGGCTATATTCACAGCTATTGTGGCTGCTAGCTGGCAAACCCCTCACTACCGCCTAAGTGTACAAAAGTTACCATCCTGTCTGGCACAAGCAGACTCCATAGTGTTGGTGTGTGTGGGGGGAGGAGGGGTTAAATATCAAGCTTGAAAATAATAATGATAGTGGATCATGTCATTAATTGGAAGGTCCAGCCTAAGCATGTGCATCAAAGAGGCAAATATCATAGGACAGGGCTGGTGGATAGAACATCACATGTGGATTCAGAAAAGCCTGGGTTCTATTCTCAGCTCTACTACCATTTTGCTGGGTGACATTGGGAAAGTCAATTCACTGCTCTGTGCCTCAGTTTCCCCATCTGTAAAATTGGGATAAGATACTGCCCTCGTTTGTAAGGCACTTTGAGATCTAGTGATAAAAAGTGCTATGTGTGAGCTAGGTGTTATTATTATCAAATGCAGATCATTGGTACTGGTAGTTTATGTGCAATGCTAGAAAACAGTGCACACCGTAACAATGCAATCAGTCAGCTTTATTAGAACAAAAGTGGAAATCGCAAGATTAGGGCAAAGCCTATTATACCTCTCATGAGCCAAGTAACACTGTATTTATACACAGTAGCACAGGAACACATCTCACTCCATACACACCACATAAAACAAACAATAGGAATATTTGCATGACAGTGTACAAGTCTTTTACTGAGCTTCCTCATGAACACACAGAAGAATGAGCTTCACAGTAAACACATTCTGAGACAGTCAATGTTACAAATAAATATTAGACAGTCATTTGAGCCACACCATTGGTTAGAGTCACTCCAAATGCCTCTGGAAATCAATCATTAATAGAAATGCATATAGAAAAGTGATTGTCCACACCTGAAAAAGATTACTTAAATATAACGAGTCTCTTTAAAATGAGACCCAGAAGATTGAATATCTCCCAGCTTCCTGGAATCCTTCTATAGTGCATTTCCCACATGGAAGTTTGATTAGGATTACAAGGCCTCACAACAATGACACACCTGTAGTCCAGCAAGACAATGGATGGTACCTGTATTTCTTGATAAGAATGTGAAGTGGGCATGTAACATGCATGTTATCGATTGAAAATATATTGACACATCTGATAGTTGTTTATGATATTTCTGCCAGAATATTATATGCCAACTGTTAGCTGTGACCTGGCAAAGGTAACAAGATGGGCTGGAACAACTGCATTCCAGGTGCGCTGTGTTCTTTTCTCTTCACTGGTATCAATGCCACATACTTCAAATACGGCACAAAAAATGTCATAATGATAATAATTTTGTCTTAATTTGTACACGGTGTATAAAACAGGTTCACAGGCCACAGTGGCAGTTTAGCCTCTCACTATGAATACTGATACACAATCAGTTTAATCTCTGTTTCTGAGAGACTAATGTATACAGCTAAAAGGTAAGTGGCTGGACATTTTTTGAGTGCTGCTGTAAAGCATATGAGCATATTTTCTTGTTCTATCAAAAGGGACATATGGAACCTGGACTCTATCTTTTACTAGCATGGGATCTTGGAGAACATATCCCCTAGAGACAATCAGTATGATGTTAAAACAACAAAGAGTCTGGTGGCACCTTAAAGACTAACAGATTTATTTGGGCATAAGCTTTCGTGAGTAAAAACCTCACTTCTTCGGATGCATAGAGTGAAAGCTACAGATGCAGGCATGATGTATGATGTTCTTGATCACTAATTGTTTGCTTCCAGACTTTAATAGTTATGGATTTGGCAAGGATGGTGTAATCGGAGTTGGAGGTTGCAGGGGCTCCTGCCCCGTGGCTACAGTTGAGGTGGCAAGAGGGTAGGGAAACCTGGACCCTCCCACTCCACTGGGTTCCAATCCAGGCCCAACCTGGTTCAGCTGCTTACCTGTCTCTGTATGGTGTCAGCCACCAGTCAGCTTCCCTGGGCCACTTCCTACCATAATCCATATCCCATCCAGTCACCTCCCTTCTCTGTGGAAGGTCACCTTCTGGACTTTCAGTCCTTGTCCCAGTTGTTGGGTGCTGTGGCTCCCCTGCTCAATGCAGGCTCAGCTCTAGTCCCCCTCTAGGAGCTCCCAGGGCACATCCTCCTCCCTTGTTTGCCCACCCTAAACTGAGCTGCCTGGCTGGCTTTTGAACACCACCTCCAACCCAAACATGCTCAGCAAGAGCAAAGGGAAGGGGCCTCCTTGGTTCACAGCTGTTCCTTAACCCCTTCCGGTCCAACAAGGGGTTTATACACCGTGTCACAGATGGTCAAGTGGCGAGAGCGCTAATTTGGGAGTTGGCAGATTTGGGTTAAATTCTCTACCCTGTGACAGACACTCTTTGTGCCCTTGGACTAGTCACTTAGTTTCTCTGAGCCTCAGCTCTCTGTCTGAAAAATTGGGATAATAGTACTTTTCCATATTACAGGATATAAACATTAAAGATTGTGAGCTACCACACTAATGGGATCCATGAAATGTCATTAAAACCCTCCTCCTTCCTTTCTCTGAGGTGAAGGATCTTTTCTGCAAAACATTTTCCTGATTCATACATACGTTGAGGCAAAAGAATTTGTATTGGAAGTGTAGTCAGCTAAATAAATCCCTTTTTGTTCACAAGTCCTCCTTTTGAAATCTGTTGAGCCAATGTCTGCCGGCTGCAGAAAGCCTTGTTGGTAGAAAGAAAACCTGTGAAAAAGGTACATTTCTTTATTTTATGGAAGATAAGTCATTTTTTCTCAAGGTCATATATGATCCCTTGGTCTGGATCTTCCACGTTGGATCACCTCCAGACTACGTCCTTGATGTGCAAATTTTATGCTAAACAGCAATAGAGATTAAATACTCACTTTTAACCTCTGAGTCCAACCTGCAGCTATAAACTAGTATTTTCACTTTAGTTCGGTTACATCAACTATAATGTAAGCAGCTAGTAGTGTTTGGATGAAAAGATATATTAGTTAGGATTACAAAAAATCTCATGCTTACCTCTAAGGGAGGTTCTGACATATAAAAGGTTTATACAATTCTGTAGTGAATGGAAAATCTGCTGTGAGTAGGCCAGCAGCTTGGAAGAATGCTGCTCTATAGTGTACACTGAACACGCAGATAGGGCTAAATTGTCAAAGGGTGGAGGTCCATTTGTGTGTACCAAAAATATTAGTGCAATGGTACACACATTAGAGAATGCAATTAACACTGTTGTGTGCGCAAATCAAGTACCTGGGCATGTGTTTGATCACTTAAGCAGCCATTACCTATGCAATTTGAACTCACAAAAGCAGTTGCATGTTTGCACAAAGCTATTTGCACATAGTCTCCCTCCATTTGAAAAATTGGTCCAAAATGTTTATTTAGGCAGCCTGTGCACTAAGTAATATATTATTATACACCTTTTAAAAGCATTTAAAAAAATCTAGCAGAACAATAATACAAAAGTAAAACAAAACATGGTTACAATGTTTGATTTTTCTTTATAACTATTTATGCTTGATTTAAAACAACAAAATGGAGATGAGGAAAATGTAGAAGGGATTAAAGTTGTCTCATTCAAGGAAGGCATACTAGGGCTTGTCTACTACAGTTCAGACTATGGGGATATGAATAGCCGTGTGCACCAAAGTGCTGGGTGTAACTCCCCTGTGTGGTCCCTGCAGGAGTGAACTAAAAGATTCCTAGTTTATATTCATGTAGACCTCTTCAAACAAGACCACACTGATGAGAACTAGGAATCTTTTGGTTTGCGCCTGCAGCATCCACATGGGGCTCTGCCCCTGCCCTGTAGTCTGACTTGCAGTGCAATGTAGACAAGGGGTTAGTGCAGTGGCTCCCAAACTTTAACAACCTGTGAACCCCTTTCACTAAAATGTCAAGTCTCGCGAACCCCCTCCTAAAAATGAATATTTCCATGGATTTTTTCCTGAGAACCCCCTGTAACATTTTGTGAACCCCCGGGGGTTAATGAACCCCAGTTTGGGAACCACTGGGTTAGTATGATGTACAGTAGTAGAGTTTAGACACTAAACACTTGGGGCAGGGACCTTGTCTTCATACATGCCTGAAAAACACCTAGCACATGGTTGGTACTATATAACTGTAATAATAGAATAGGAATTGATGAATAATTAATAGTTAATCAAAAATAACTAAGATATCAATCTGATTCTCCATGCTGTCCCTAATTGTACATACTTTTTAAACTCATTACGTCTTCAAACTTTTTCATTTCACTGACCACTCCAATATGTAGGGATCTGCTTATGGACTATCTCTACACTCCATACCCAGTCCCCCACTGCTTGGTTCTCAAAATGTTTCATCGTACAGACCACCAAGGAGGATTCTGTGGACCACAGTTTAACAGCCACTATTCTTACTTACTAATAAAGTAGGTTAAAATACCATTAAAATTCTGACTTGAACTTTTAAATGCCACTCCTTGCATCCTCGGTTCATACAGTCCTACCTCAGTACTGCCAGAAGAATAGTAAGTAAGATCACAGACAGACCTTAACAACTGAAATATGCAGACACTTTGACATGATCAAATTAGAGAGTCTATTCCTACAGGACTGACTCAGGCCAAACTCAAATTGGCTTCACTGGGAGTCTGACCACCATCAAGACTTCAGGATGAGGCACTGTCTGAGAAACCTTAGCTCTGAATTTCTCTAATGGCTTTAAGTCAATCTCTTAGATGCTATTGGGTTTGATGTTATAGCTGCTCCATACAGAATTGTTATTGAGTTGTGTGTGGAATGGATGCAGCCCATTAAAATTTATTTTGTAAGTTTATCTCAAGGAACCACAACATTAAGGCTGAAAATTTCAGAGATCTTTCAGGAAGCCATTATCTAGTGATATAGATCAGTTCTTCAGTGTCCACTTTTACTGTACCTAGAAGGACCGCATCAGGTTTTTTAGGCCCTGAATTGGATACAACTTTTGATTGTTATCAGCTGATGAAGACAAAGTAAAAAAAAGATAAAATCATGACATTTTCAAATTTCAAGTAAGGTATTTATTAAAAATTTGATAGTTTACAAAAAAGGAACGTTTATACATAAAACAATGGTTGAGACTATTCTTTTGAACCTTTGATCACTGATATTAGAGAAATTGATGTCTATGTATCATGTCAATATACGGGCAGCAGGGATCCCTAACCCCTGGATTGTTGGCATGATACATCGCTAAGGTCTATTGTGGCAAATGTTTGCACTTTTCAGTTAACATTGAGTACTATATTTTCAAGGAAAATTGCATTTGATAAATCCTTATTATTAAATATTGAAAGACATTACTCTACATTATAGACTGGCAGTTATAAATGTTTTATTTTATAGGCAAGCTCTTCCACATTCTAACACCACCTAAAGTCTCCAAAACCACAAAACCTCTTTGGTTCTCTTGCCTAGATTTTTTAAAAAGGCCAAATGTAAATAAAAGATTTGGAGGGGAAACGGTTTGGGGGCTGAGCAACTGGCTAAGAAATAACCACCATAAGAAATGAGACTTAAAAACTTATAATGGAATTGCTTACAGAGACCACAGCCACCCTAGGGGGAGCTGCTCTCATGATGAATGTCCATGCATGACATAAACCTCAATTCTAGTGATGGTGGTTTAGTGACTTCTATCAGAGGTGAATATTGCATTTTTAACTGATTTCTAGCAGCAGAATCTGTATCCTTAATTGACACCCATCCATTTCATGAGGTTATTGGCTTTCAACATATCTCGTTAGATGTTATAATGACACAGAATTTTGGCACTGATTGATGTGAATCGATGTTACATCAGTTTATCAAGATTGCAAATCATGTTGCAGTGCACAGCATTTCACTTTTGCTGCATCATGACATGAGGCTTAAAATATTCACTCTGGGGCCTATGGAGTGCCTGGTATCCATCTCTTGGATAAATAATTTAAGACATTGTTGAGAAATCATATCTAATTATGAGGATCTGTGCTCAATAAGTGCCCTCTGATTTGAATTGTATTTGTATTTTGATGGGTATTGATTTTAGGAGTTGGAGAGATGAATAATACATTTTACCTTTCTCCACTGTTCCTAGCAATATGCTGAGAGAAGTAATGAAGGAACAGTTTTTCGATGGGAACAATGTCATTGGAGACCACAGCAAGAAAAAACCCATAGAAAAACCCATGGAGAAGTTACAGGAACTCCTAAATCAGAGGCAGTGTGGTCTAGTCAATACATCATTTGTCTGAAAGTCAGGAGACGTGAGTTCTATCTCTTGCTCTGAAGCTGACTTGCTGTGTCAACCCTGGGTAAGTCATTTAACCTCCGAGTACCTCTGTTTTCCCAACAGTAAAATGGGGATTAAAATGCCCACTTTTGGAAAGGACTTTGAGATCTATGGATGAAAAGGTGTGTATATATATAAATGTTAGTTAATATTATAAATATTCTGCACATATCTTTTCATGAAGTTTCCAAGCAATGATCAGTGAGATTGTGGCATGAAGTGAGATTTGCCTTTCTGTGGAATAGATACAGGGAGTGTGGTCTCCAACCTCACAAGTGTCCCAAGATCCATGGTGAAATCTCATAGTTTAGGGCATAAACACTGGGCTGGGGCATTCACACAGAGGACTAAACCTCTATGCTGCTCCCTGAATCCTCCCATCCTCCCTGGCAGGATGAGTCCTCTATTTACTATTTGCTATTCATGGTGTGTGAGTGGTCTCCTAAATCACATGATTTTGCTTCTGCTGCCTGAATGGATGACAAACTTTTTAAGCCAGGGAATAATGATTAATGCAGAGTGAATAGTGATGAGTACTCTTGATTGAGCAGGTATCCCCATGTTCACTTATGAATGCTGGTATCCATACAAAGAACAGCCACTCCACTAACATTCGTGTGTATATTTGTGAATAAGGAAGAACAAAGGGGCAAAACCACAGTGGAAATGAACAACAGTTTGGAATTCAAATAGATGTTTATGAATGCTGTTTTTCAGCATCCAACCAGCCGTAACAAATACAAAGCACATGAGATAGTGATCATTAAAGAAAGGCATAAAAAGCTTTATTTTTCACCCAACATGCCATCTCTGATTAGAAAGGAAAACAGTAGGCTCCATTGTGCAATACAATAAATCATGGCATCAGAGTAAGCCTCAAAGTGCCCTCTCAGTTGCAGGCAAGCTGTACCAGTCACAAGGAGAGAGACAATGAAAATACAATAAATTGAAATAGTAATTTTTCAGCACTGTGTAAATACTATAGACATTTTTAATTCAAAGATAAGCAGGATCAGCAGCAGTGAAAGCTGTAGATTTGCTGAATATCAATGGGAAAACTGTAAAACGTATTCTCCCTAAACGAAGCTGAAAGACCAAATGAGCAAAGACATTCTGCTCAAAACTGAGAGAATTCTTTTAATATATCTCAAAGAGTCAGCGGGCTTAATTTTTTGTTCTTTTATCATCTCTGTCTCACTGTAACTGAAATATCTGGTTTAGTAGGTGCTGTACCATGCATATAAAAGTCACTTTATGGTCTTGTAAAAATAGAAATGATATTTAAGCAATTCTAATTATTATTTGAATATGCATCCTTAAAAAAAAATCCCAGAGTGCATGGTTGGGAGTCAAGACCTTAAGCCCTGCAATGGAAGGATCCATTTCATGTTGAAGAAGAGAGGATTCAGTATGCATTCTAGTCTTCAGTCTCTCACAGGGGAAGATTTAAATAATGTATGGTGGGTTTCTTTGTGATGTGTTTCATTTTTTGGTTAGTATTTTACATTTTTTAAAAGAAGTATTACCTGTATTTTTAAGGGCCACATTCATATTTTAAAAATCATGAATGTTGATGTAATTCATCTGCCTATCCAGTCAGATGTCGCTATCAACAAATTCAGAAAAATCGAGGATGGCTAACGTGTTGATGAAGTGTTTTAGAACACATAGCTGCATGCATAAGAATGGACCTGTTTGAACATCTTTTTTTTTTTCTCATTAAACATTCATCTGAGGAATGTTTCTGGGAGCCTTATTCAGTAAAGTAGCACTAGTCACTTTTTCATTCCCAAAGTAGCAATAAAATGGAAGCGCAGAGGGGAAACCACATCAGAGAGACTCATTCTTTCTTCCTTCAGCCAGATGTAACAAATTACCTGCTGTGTTATCTTTTTACAATGGACAACAGGAGAAATATTAATTATGCAGAATGTATTTTACAAAGGAATAAACATGTATGATGTGCTCGCTTGATCCAAAACAAAATAAAATGTGAATTTAATGAGTTTTGTTTTAAGAAGGTGCCAGATATCTCATGGGTATCCTATATAGCAGTGGTTCTCAACCAGGGATTCAGGGACCCTTGGGAGGCTGCAAGTAGGTTTCAGGAGTCCGCTAAGCAGGGCCAGCATTAGACTTGCTGGGGTCCAGGGCAGGGAGCTGATGCCTCACCGCTTGGGTTTGAAGCCCAGGGCCCTGAGCCCCGCCACCTAGGGCTGAAGCTGAAGCCTGAGCAATGGAGCTTTGCAGGGGGTGTGTGGCATGGGACCCCAGGGAACTGCCCTGCTTGCTACCTCTTAATGCTAGCCCTGCCTTTTATATGCAGAAAACCAGTTGTTATGGCACAGGTAGACCATGGAGTTTTTATAGAATGTTATGGGGGCCTCAGAAAGAACAAGGTTGAGAACCCCTGCTATATAGCAAGGTCTTGCTCCCATTCAAGTCAATGAGAGGACCATATACGTTACCACAATAACTATACTGAATGCTGAAATGCTCCATGATTCCCAGATATTTTCAATGAGCTTTGGCCAGCCTGATCCTCTGCAACTCCTGCCTTATAAATGTTTTATGTGATTTTCTTCAATAAATATATATATTTTGCCTTTTGAATCTCTGAGTCTCTCAGCACATCTTTTAGAATCTTAATGGAGAAGTAGCAACATGCAACTGAAAAATAAATGTTTTTAATGACTAGGGAAAGTATATATTTCACCAAGAAAAATACGTCTTAAAGTAAAACACAAGCTCCTGAAGCATCAAAATCCTCCACATTTTCTGCAGTGCTTGCTATAGCTATTGACATACTGTTGGTTTTCTATGTCCCAAGTTGCATGAATTATTACTGTCATTCAACATTTTATATTCCTAGTTCCATAGCCTACAGCAACACTTACTGTTAGCTGTTGCAGACTATATCAGACCTCTGGCAATGCCTGTTATTGATCAAGCACTGTTCGATGTTTGCCTGCTATGTAATGCAAGGATGTGCTAATTTTCTAAAACATAAAATCCACAAGTTACTGTGTTTCTGATTTCCAGTCCTTTTAGAGACATCAAGCTTTAAACCAGAGCTCACAGAATGCCTGAACCTGCACTTCCCCATCTGAAACAAAATTGATGGTTGAAATATGAGTTTTAGTTTCTATAAAATAAAATATATTGTGCACTACTGAATAAAATGAAAACTGGCTTTGCATCATGAATTAACATTATTCATAGGAAAGTTATTAGTAAATATACATTGGATGTGAACCAAACATGGTAGTGAAATGTGTCAGTCATGCTATCCAACTGTTTGTGGTAACCTTACAGTCAGATTTATTATTCTTTTTTTAAAAAATTACCCCGCTAAATAGAATAATATAGGGATTCTAGTATCAAGAAAAAGAGACAAAGGGATTTGTAGTTATAGGTTTCCAGGAAATGAAAATATATTGATTCTGATTTGGATTAAGTTCCTAGAAGATGGCAGGAACATGGGTTTGTCTGAGTGATAACAGAGGTCAGGTAAATCACAAAGCACCAGAGGAATGCGACTAGTAAATGCCTAAGGGCTCCGTCCTCCTGAAAGCACTTACTGCTGGCGTAGTGCTTCGGGGTCTGATCCAAAGAGAGACTACAGGATCAGGTCCTTGAGCACTATGCCCAGTAAATGATTGCTGGTTTTGGCCCTAATCTTGGAGGAATAGTTTCATCCTCTACTTCCCCTTTTTCTCCTTTCGTTGCTTCTCTTTTATTCTCTACCCCTCCTCTCGTTCTCTGTCTTCCTTCCAGCACTGTCTCCTTCTGCTTTCATTCCCCCACCCCGTTCTCCCCTTAGCAGCAGCATCCTCAGCGGGCTTCAAAGACGCAGCAGCTCCTGCTGCTCAGCTGAGGGGAGCAGGACCTGTGGCGGCTTCTCTGCTGAAAACTGTTCCTGCTCATGCCATTGCCAGGGTGGAAGGAAAGTAGAACGACGCAAAGGAGAGATTGTAAGGAGAAGAGACAAAAGGAAGAGATGGATGGAAAGGAGTTTTAATGTGGAAATATAGACACTCTAGACAAAAGCAGATTTTTTTTCTTGTGCCTCCACTTTCTAAAAATCCCCTGCAATAGCCACAGACAATGGAACTTGTTCTCAATATTTTTATCTTTAGTTTGCACTTCATTTTGTTATTGTACAACACTATTGTTCAACCCGTTTAGTTTTGGAACCTCTTTTAGGCAGATTAATATTTTCTAAATGTAGGGGGCCAAATCCTCAGTTGGAGTCAATTAATTGGCATGCAGCCACTGATGTCAATGGAGCAATGTCGATTTGCACACGCTGAGGATCTGGCATGTTATATTTAAATGTGTCAAGTTTATTTATTTTGTTCAATAAGCCATTCTGGGCTAGACCGTGACCTGACAATATGCTCTGAGTAAGAGGTAGCAGCAGGTAGCTGTGCTACCCCTACAACAGACCAGGGAAGGAATTGTGACTCAGAATAACAATTCAGGTAACGGTTCCCCATTTGCTCCAGTACCAGAATCAAATTGCTTCCCCTCTGTGCCAACTGAATTGTACAGGCTGGGGTGCTGAGGGTGGGTCGAGTGAAGGCTTCACTACTCCATGCCTCTAACTGCCCACTCTTCATCCGCTTGCGCAGCCTAAACAGTCTGCTGTCCCGCCCCCCCCCCCTACTGTTAGCCATGGGGCATCTTTGCCCCCTGTAGGACAAATTATGACCCTGAGAAGAGTTCACTTACACACTCAAGAATGAGTTTTCATCAGCCAATGCATGTGCACTTTGGGTGTGTTGACCTGTGACTTGTGCATTAGCACATCCAGGTTGTGTTTATACTGGTGAATGCACACGTCCTGTTGTGCCCTATTGCTTACACAGATCCTCCTATATGCATGGACCGTCACAAGTACAATATACTGAGGATATGAAATGTATCTTAATGAGTCTGAGGCAATTTCATCACTAGTGAGAGGCATAGCTTGGAGTGTGCAGTGGCTGAATTACTATCTAGTAGAGAGGGTCCCAGTCCTGCACTCATTCAACACATGAGCAATTGCTGTTAATTGGAAATTTGTCTTAGAGTGGAGAAGTGACTCAAACTCTACAGCCAGATCTTCAGTGTGTTGTAAAAGGAAAAGTCTGTGGATCAACTTCTGCCCCCAGACTGACCAAAGATCAATGGGAGCTGTCTGTATGAAACTAAGGGAGAATTTGAACCAGTGAGTCTTCGTTTAATTAGAAAGGCAAACAGCAAACCACACAGTTTATGTCTGATTTGCAGTCCCTCCCGAAAAGGACTGACTTACTCCCTTCATAGCTCCTGCTAGACCTGGAAAAGAGCAACTCTAGGCCCGATTATCTCCTGCACGGAGATTGTCTTGGCACAGGGGAAAAGTGTGTGCTGGCCATCAGGGAGCCAGTTATGATTTTCAAGCCACAGCTGCTTGTGGCCCCAGCTCTAATATACATTTGAACAGCCTAGGGGATGCTTTAATTTATATCAGCTGGTTATGAGTCCTAAGAGATCATATATCAGCTGAGAAAGGGTGGAGCACAGCTGCACTCCTCTCCCAACATGTCCGCTCTTTCTCTTGGCTGGCATGCTCCTATACCAGACTTGGGGAGGTGACTGGTTTAGGATCCAGTTTTACATCAGCTGAACCCCTGATCCACACCAGTGGAATTCTCAGCAGAGCAGCTGCAGCCAGATTCTTACCCTGTTGTGCTGTCTATGCCAGTGGTTTTCCACCTGTGGTCTGCAGACCCCTGGGGGTCCGCAGACAATGTCTAAGGAGTCCACAAAAGGTTGTCATTACCATAGAACAGTGGTTTTCAACCTGTGGTCTGCAGACCAAAATTTCCAAAGAGGTCTGCACCTCCATTTGAAATTTTGTAGGGATATGCAAATGAAAAAAGGTTGATAACCACTGGTGTAAGCAGTGTAACAGGACCAGAATACGTGGGGAATATGGTTTTTTATGTTTGGAAATGAACTTGGATTTCTATATTTCAATTCAGAGAGCATTACGATGAGTTTGCCAGTAGTCACATATTCTGATAATTTATTGGTTTTAGAGTAAAATAAATAGTTAAAAACGTTATTTTTTCTCATGACGTTTGCTTTGATCATCTCATGGAGTTATGTGTGGCATCCCAGGGGGGAAGATACTCGATGGTTTAAACATTTCTACGCCTATTAGTGAACCATGATTCACTGATTTACTTACAAAACCTCTGTTGTGGTTTGAACTGGGGAATTCTCTAGGGTTTGTGGACTATCAAGCCGTTTGGGCTCTAGTTCTTGAGACAATACAAAGCTTCAGACCTGACATCTTCAGAAAGTGTCAAGCAGCTATGAGCATGATTATTGTTACTTTGATCCTTGCTTTCCACTTCAGAGACAGAAAGCTATCACTCTCTCCTGAAGAGCTTTTAAGTGCTCCAGTGGTCTCTGTTAAGGGGATCTTCCTGTGGATGCTATTCTATGCCCAATTGCTCTAAAGTATATCACAAGGGCTAGATTAAAGTAAATGAATAAACTGCTACACAGTATCTCCCTCTAGCATTCCCATCTCTCCTTACCCCTTTTCTCACTGTCTTCTCCTGCTTCCCTTCTCCCTCCTTCCCCATTGTTATTCGCATTGAGTCCCAAGCAGCTCTGTATTTTCTTGACACCTCCCATTGGAAGCATTGAATCATGTGCCCTAACTGGGTGGGATGCAGTCTTTGTTACAATAATGAAGTTGCTAGTACTGTCATTATCCATTGTAACAGAGCGCCACACCTCTTTAACTTGTTTGCCTATTCTTTAGAACTGATTGATGTACACTGCCACACCTTTGCATTGATAACATTCCTGGGAGCCACCAGATGATGCTATTACAGAGTGTTATAGATTCTGTTTATCTGAATGTATAAGCAGTTAGTTCTTGGGGGAATGCTTATCATCATTTCTGTTAAGATGTTAAGTGTATCACTAATAAAAATTCTGTTTTTGCCTATGTGTCTCTCTCTCTCTTAACTGGAATCACCTCTCTAGGGATAAAGCTGCTACCTGCAAAAAACAAACAAACAAATTACATGGCACCAAAATGTTACCTTGATGACTCTGTCATGACTTGTTGAGGGATAGGCTTGTCACCTGTCCCGCTTATCCTAGGATTGTCCCATTTTTTAGGTAGCTGTTCCCAGAAATCTCTAAGTTTCCCTGGACAATAAAAGCCCTGGGTTTTGTCAGTGACACCCCTACTGATGTCCGCACTGGATCTCCCAGCCCCTGGTGGTTGTAGTGGGGGGAGCCATGGGGTGGAGGCATTTGTGCAGGGGGTGTTCTGGCTCTGGAATGTCTGGGAGACATGAAGATGAGGTGGCTTATGGATAGCAAGTGCGACAGTGGGAGCTTGGAGTCACCACCGTGGCAGCCACCACCAGGGGAGAGGGGGTGGATCCAGCCAGTGCTGCATCCTGCTCAGTGAGGTTGCTGCCGTGAGCAGCATGGGAAGCAGAAGCCTGTGGGGGCTGGTGCCCTCTCCTGGGAGTGGGATGAGGAGACAGTACCCTGGTTGGGGGGGCCGGTAGATGTCCTAGTTTTTTGCACTTCAGAGGTGACAACCCTATTGTGGGACAGAATTTACTCAACAGTAGAAATGTTTAGCTTCTGGGTCAGCTTAAGGAAGCGGGTTGAGGGCAAAGTCCATTGGTGTTAAAGTGGTCAGGCTAGTGTACCAAATCAGTTACAGCCTCTTAGGCGACCTTCTCTCAGCAAGGAATCAATTTCCTGCCTAAAAAAAATATCTCAGGTAGGTTGACTTTTATGAAAGCAGTCTTGGCTTGTCTCCACAGCTCTGCAGTGAGGACTATGGAGATGTGAATTGCAGAGTGAACTGAAGGGTTGTGCTGTAATTGCCCCATGTAGACCCTGCTAGCATGAACTATAAGGTGCCTAGTTCCCATTAACATACTCCCATTTCAAACAGGACTACAGTAATGCAAACTAGTTTTAGTTTTCACTAGCAGGGGACAGCTACATGGGACAGTTACAGCATAACATGTTAGTGGGTACTGCAGTTCACACTCCTGTAGTCTGCACTGCCAGACTGTTTAGACAAACCTTCAACTACTTCTTGGGCTGTGGCATTCTGGAAGAAGGGGTGATTCTCTGCAGACTCTCTTGCATTCCCTTGACCTGAGAGCTATGACAACTGGATGTCACTGGTTCTCTGTTTGATGACCTCCTATTTCAGATATACCTTTGATGAAGCTTTCCACAGGGTGACCTTAAATTTTGTATAGCCCCATATGAAATAAGACAAGTGAGGCCACATCTAGTTCCCTTTTCAGGAACTGCTTGACTGTCTGATGTGAGTTGAATTAATTGACATGGGCAGTACAGTACTCATCACTGACACCACTGGGGCACAACAAGTACTCTTTGGGCTGCAGGTGGCTTGTTCTGTTCCGTGAAGCAGATGCACTGCCCCTTCATATGCTTGCAAGACCTAGAAGCCTTTGTGTTCATGCCTGTCTTTCATGTGCAATATATAAAGGCTGCTGGAGTGTGCAAACCAGGCATCAAGCAAGGAAATGAAATCAAAATAAAAGTTAACAAGCTGGGAGTAGAGAAAGGCACTAGAGAAGCAAAGGAATGTAATCACTGCTGCAGCTTATTGTTGGCAGAGACTAATGGGACCACAAACTGGGAACGAGGGTGGTGTGTGTGGCATGAGGCCTCTGGAACACTGCAGCCCTTAGCAGCTGCATAGGTTGCACAGGCCTAATGTCTTGGCTTTGGATGAGCCAATCACAATATTACTGAGAGGGTTGATAGTCCCAAATCTCCAGTTATAAAGTAGGATGTAGTTTCTGTGTCTGTGCAGTTTACTCAAATTCTAGGCTGGTGGGTCATCAGATTAAATCTGATCGGTGTAGTGCTCCAAAACCCTAATCTTGTGTCTTTTGGAAACTTCTGTGCTGTGGAAGCAAAGGACCTAATTCTGCTCTAGTTCTATTGACCTCAGTGCAGTTACTGATGATTTACACCAGTATCAGTGAGAATAAAATCAGGCCCACAGTACTTTTCAGTGAATTCTAATGTTCAATACAATGAAAGTAAAATACACACTAGTACAGCAGACACTGGAGCCCAGCAAATATTTCTTATAATTTTATATATTTATTTATTTTTAATTCTATCATGGAAGATTAAAAATATCTGTGATCTGTCCATCTAGCTGTAACTCAGTAATAAATTGTAATGAGCTATTAATTTTATTATGCATATAGATTATATAAAAGAAATCCAAACTGCTAAAAATATTGCTAAAAAATCTGTATATAGGAATCATTTTTAAAAGCCAATTTTTTTTTCCAGTTAGGTAAAAGAGAATTAGCCTGGGTCTGAGATCTTGTATACAAAATTTTAGCCTGAAGTAAATGTTTTGTAGCTCAGATTAAAAATCCTTGAAAATAGATGGCTATGATGGAAACACTTAAAAGGCCCTTCAACTAAATATAGCATGAAGTATACTGCTGTCATTCCACACATACATGTTAGTTGTAAAATAAAATGCTATAAATGCATCAGAGATTTGTTTGTCGGTGTTTGAGTATAGGCTATTCATGTGATACCATAACAAGCCATAAAAACAAAAATCAAAAGGCTTCTGATGACAGTGAACACGATCCTCAGATGTGTTGTTATCATTCAGGATCCTTCCTTTTTTTTAATGTGAACCATTATCCTACCCAGATTAAAATGGAAAAGAGAAATATTCCTTTGTCCTCATCCAACTGGTATTTGTTCTTCTCTTTGTTTCCATCTCCGTCTGTCCAACTCCTTCATTTCTCATCATAGCTGCCTTAGCTTCCTGTTATTTCTGCTTTCAATCAATTTGTGTTAAACTATCACTGTTGTAGATGACACTCTACTTTATTTCTCTGTTCCTACTGCTCAGGCAGAAGCAGACTCAGCGGTGCCATCCTAACTAATGAAGGTTATTTAAGAATGGCTCAAACCCTTTTAAAAACGAATGGCTCAATCCTTGCTCCGGGCAAACTCCCAGGACTGGTCATGATAATATATTGCTAACATAGAAATGCTATTGCTGTGCCTGTACTGTTGGCTGACGACGTCTTCACACTTGGTATTTGTTATTAAAATATTATTACTTAAGTGAGCTTTCCTTTGGCCTCAGCATATGCTAAAAATGCAAGCGATACCTTGGATTCTGCCTTGTGTTTTGAACATCTATAGATCTCACTTCCTTTTATAATCTACAGATTATTGCCCAAATTCAGACACTGATTTCACAACCTCACACTGCAGCTCATGCTTTTTTTCAACATCTCCACCTTTGGTTATTGCAATATCTTCTTTTATGGCCTTCCCAGAAAATTATTTATAGGTTCAAGCTTGTGAAAAAAGCGGCTTCTAAAATGTTAACGCTCACAAAGTGGACCTTGGTATGTTACTCGAGTCCTTAGAGAATTACGCTGGTTCCCTGTTAAACATAAAATTGATTTTAAAATTGCTTTGATGACTTGGAAAGCGATGCACAAATTGGGATCAGTGTGTTTATCAGAGCTACTGTCTTTGTGTGAGCTTAGTTGATGTTTGAGATGATCAGAAAACAGCCTCTTGGTTATTTCAAAAGACAAGTTAAAGATTGATGGAACACATGCTTTTAGTTCTTATTCACCTGAAATCTGGAATTCACTCCCGCCAGGTTAGGAAATGCTGAGTCAATATATTCATTCAAATCTGATCTTAAATCTTGTCTTTTTAACTCAGGCTTATTTTTATTGATTGAGCTCTCCTTGCACTTTCTGGTTTTATGGTAAAGCTCTTTGGGTTGCTTTTTCACAAAGACACTTTATTAGCTTATTCTGTATTGAGCTTTGTTTAATCTTCAGCTTTTATAAAGTGGTAAGGTGTGGCATAGAAACATTAGTTTCCATCATTTATAGCTGCTGTTCTAAGGCGGCACAATGAAAGCAAAGATATTCTATAAACACTGTAAAAAAAAAAATCCAGAAACTGCAGGCTTTTGTAGAGATGTATTGATTTTAGTCAGCCATATCCCGCTGGCAGTTTGTATTAAAGCACTGGACACATATTGTACCTTTAAAAGCTCATTCCTCTAAATCACAATAACCTGTAAATTTCACGACTGTAAGTCTCAGATAGTTCAGTATAACTGACTGGTGTATACTGATGAACATCCATTTATAAAAACCAACAGAACATGTCAGAAAGTGGTCAGGTAACACATTTGCTTCATCTTCTGTGATGGTTTTGTAAACTATAAAAATGTTGAAATTTAACAAGGAAATGGGGCTTACTCATGTAGCTAACAGCACTTGAGTTTGGGCGAATGTGCATGAACAGATATGATCATTCAAAACCCCAGTGCTTATAGTATCAGCCTGAGAGGTATTTCTACCATAGATCAAGGAATTTTGCAAGCCCTTCCTCCATACCCAAATCAAAAGCAGGGTAGGGAGAAGGATTGTAAATACTTCTTTCTACAAATTCTCAAAGTCACTTCCTTGCTACTTACCCCTAAAGTCCAGGCTGACGTGTAGAGCCAAGAATTAAATAAAAATACAGTTTACTAATCTCAATATTCTGTTTGTCTATTCTTGCCTTTCCTTTGTTTTTTTCAATTTCTCTAGTAACTTCTCTTTCTCATCTCCTATTTCACACTTTCATTTATCTCACTTTTTTTCTTTTGCTTCTTTTCTACTGTTTTCTCTTCACCCTTTGTTATTTCCTGTTCTCTTCAACTGTGCTTCTCCCCTTCCTCTACCTCATTTTTCTTTCCTCAAGTCCCCTATCCCTTTCCCTAATGTTGCATCTCACTCTCTCTCTCCCTCCATGGCAAGGGAGGCAGGCGATGGTGTAATTTATTTCACCACTCTGTAATGTACCTGGAGCTGGGCAAATAACAAAAAATAGTGATTTGTCAAATATTTTATTTAAAAATGTCACAGGATGCTTGAGGCGCCTGATCCAAAGCCCTCTGAAAGCAGTGGGAGTCTTTCCATTGATTTCATGTATTTTGGATCAGGCCTCAAATGTATTACTCAAGTAATATATAAATGAATGATTCAGCTGGCTCTACAAGCTGGTGAAATGCTGGGAACAATATTTCTTTGAAGACATCTGCAAAATTAATGACATTATTTTATGAATATTATTTGTCTAGCTCTGTATCACATGGATCTATCGAGCTATCTAGTCACATGTGCAAACACACTCTATTGGCACCGAAATAGATCAATTCATCTATTTATTAGGATGCATCTTTCTGTACATTTTGCGATGCAACAAGGTCTCAGATTTCTGCTTTTAAATCACAGTCCAGCAAAATGCAAAGCTCCACAGCTGTAGTGAGAACTCCCACAAAAATATTCACTCTAGCCATTCCCATTATATCACCTCTTTAATACGATGTAGTAATTTATAGCTCAGACTTAATGCAAGAAGCCCAGTCCCAAGTACAATAATGTCTGGAGAACAACATTCAGAATCAGGAAATTACAAGCACACTGACAGGTTTTTAAGTGTTGTTTAAAGCCTAGAAGATTATGCTCTTTGTTACCCAATTCCTTTGTTTGGGAAGCGGCATGGTGCTAATAAATCTAAAGTTTATTTTGAAGATTAATATCCAGGACTGCAAAATACAGATGGAATTTATAAACCTTTGTATTTTATAATTGTTTCTACACAGGACTGGAATGTTGAATCACACTGAAATCATTTTTTTTCCTGTGAGGAGCATCTGAATTTTAAGTAGCTTAATTTCCTCTATCAGTGCCTGATATATAATCGCCAATGATCACTATTCTGGTTAGATTTGAAGGGACTGATTCTCCTCTCACTTACACCCGTGGAAATGAGAAGTAAAGGCACTTAAGTAAGTAGAATTATACCATTGTGAAACCAGCATAAATGAGACCAGAATCAGACCTGAGGTACCTAGTTCTCATTCAGCTGTCTACAAGGTATTTGGGCCCACTATTATTGTAAGTATTTCTTGATATTTCATTTAAGGAGGTAATAGTCTTGGTTTAAAAATCTTGCAACACCCAAATTTATCAGTATTCAAATCTGCTATGCAATGAAGATTTGCTTTTTATTGATTTACATTATTGCACAAAATACTTTGCTCGGAGCTGTCAGTCAGATAGTTTCATGAATCATTACCAAAACATTAGGGAGTTGCCTTTACAATGTACAGCAATCCATTTTAATCCAAAAAAAACCCCAAAGCTTGCTGCAGTGTACATTTTTTCCCTATTCTGTTTCCATGGAATTTGGAAGAAATTATTAAACAATTATGTTGCCTGAATCCTGCTTGTGAGCCTGGTGCTAAATGGAGAAGGGGGAGTGGGTTATCAAAAAGAAATCAAGATAGAGGACAAATATGAATTCCTTGGCTCAACAAGAAAATGACACCTATCCTCCGCCACCCACATGTCAATCTGGTTGCTCAGATTTTTTCTATGGGTTGAATTGAAGGAGGGATGGGAGTGGATCAGGGAGACTTTTTGGCAGAATGGGCTTGTGAATATTGAGCCAATGTAAGAGTATGGCTGATTTTCTTTTTCAGATAATGTTCAGCTTGCATATAGCTTTTAATGCAGTTGGGAAAATAAATAACAGGACCACAACCAGAGGCATAAAAAGAAAGATGCTGATTTACTGATGCTTTGACTTGGTGCCTTCTCTTTTATACCTTTCAATTACTTTCAGCTCTTCCCCTTTAAACCAAGATAAATTGTTTTTTGTAAACACCACCAAATCCTTAGATTTGGAGTGTTAACATTTATTATTGAAAATAATTCATTGAGTCTCTCATCTATGTTACGTTAAAATGCTCTTTGATTACACAGGATGTTTTACACATATGCAAGAGAAATCCTGGGGCCAAATGCATTACGGGCCAGTTTGTGCTATTAGGACATAGACCTGTGTATGGGAAAGGGTCAGCCTCACTGCCCGTATAAGACATTGTTCCAAAGTTCCTGGGAACCAGAGGTGCTTTTCTCAGAGCACAATTGGCACTCTTTTCTATGGCTGGCCACCAGTGTGAATGGGAAGGTGTGGGTATGGCCACGCTGTCTCCTTGCCCCTTTTGGAGAGTATAGATCCCATGGGGGCACCAGCCTTGATCAAGGCCTGCAAGGCCATCCCTGTGCATTTCTTGTACCCTCCCCTGGGCACACCTACTCAGGGCCATCACAGACTGACCCTAGGAGATGATAATATTAAAATTCTATACCAAAAAGTATGTTAACTACATTATTCAGGTTGCAAAGCATAGTGCTCAGAAGTTACGAGACATGAGAATAAAAACTCTGCCCCACCTTGTGCATACCCTTATGAGGTTGTCTTTAATCACATGATCACATATTTAATCACGTAATTACATATTGTTATTGTCATGAAGGATGGGGTTTTGTTGGTTGAGCTGCATAGTCCACTGATCCTGTCCATCTCAACACCAAAATTCTACATATGCTCTCATACAAAGCTTCCACCTGTACCTGCATTCTATGTGGCACATCAGTACAGGTTCTTTGTATTTGACATACAATATATGCAGTATAGGACTGCACCATTTTATCTGGAGTCAAGATACTATATCGCTCTGGTTGGGGAAGCCAGAATCCCTACCACCCACCCACCCACAGACATAAACTGGAAAGAGTGGGATTATGAAGTGCAAACTCAAGGGAATTTAATTAAGAAAACAAAAGAATAAATTCTATTTTAGAATTTATCTTAGCGTTTTCCATTCTGTCATACAGATACTATAGCCTAGTCCTATATATGTAGTTTATATTGCTAGTGTGATTAAATAACTAGCCCCTTCAAATTACTGGCCTGCTGCAATGTGTATATGTGTTTGTATGTATTTCAATCTTTTGTGAAACAGAAGTGCTTAATTTTAAAATGTTAACTTGTCATAATAAATAAATGCCTTTTCTGCTTGAGAAAAATCTTCACTCATTTCATATCATTTGTCAATCATGATATCTAAATTTGGAGAACATGAATTGTTTAATAAATGTGATTTTCAGTCAGTTCTACATTTAAGTAGAATCTTCTTAATGCTGACAGTGAAAGGAAAACAATTAGGGTCATAGTTCAAACTAACGCCATGTTAAAAACAGGAATAATTATTACTGTAATGTGTTTTCCAGTGGGCAGTAGCTCATTTTCATGAGGAGATCTAGTAGTTCTTACTCAGGCAAAACTCCCATTGAAATGAATGAGAGTTTTGCTTGAGTAAAGACTACAGGATTGGGCATTTGATGACATTTGTGGCCACAAGGGCAGTATTTGGTGTTTTCATTTTATACAGAGAGGAAATAAATGGCTGCATTACTTATCACCCCCAAAAGATGTCCAGGAGAAACAATAGCAAATAAGAAAGACTAGTATATGACTTGGTTTTCTATGTGACCTCGTGATGAAATATTTAATACTGTAAATAACATATATTCTCTCTTTGGTTCTGATCATTGTTAGTTAGGGTATTTAACATTAGACTTACACACACTTATATTCCAATACAAGTGATCATTTACATTAAATCATTGAATAATATTTTATAAAGCAGCAGGGCCCTGAGTCTAATCAGACTGGCCCCAATCCTGGAGTCCTTCTTCAGGCAAGTCTGCCATTAGTTTTGCACCAGTGTAACACCACTGTCTTAAGTGAAGTTACTCTTAATTTACACTGGTTACCTGAAATCAAGATCAAGCCTCTAAAAGTTTTCTTTCCTCTTACTTTTTTTCCACCCTCAATGTAACTCCCATTTGGAGTATGCCAGCTCCTGGCACTTTGGATTGAGCCGTTAGGGTGTCCTACCCTTTGGATTATAACAATAATAGTTACCAGAGCCCTTGGACACCATTTCCCAGCATGCTTGGGTGGGGACAGAATGGACTAGAAACTCCTGCTGAGACCAATTGGGAGGCTTCTGCATGGGTTGATATGATCAAGGAGTTTGCTGGACCAATTGTGAGCCAGGGCTACTCGGCCCCCTCAGTGCAAGGGAAGACGCTGACTCAGAGGCACTAGGGTTTTGTTTCAGTTTTGGCTGCTTGAGTTTGGGAGCTGAGAGGGAAGCAGAGTGGCTCAGAGACCCTTCACCACAAAGGGAGTCTTTGAACTGCTGTGAGAGCTAGTGCAGGGGCCAGGCGGTTCCAGCCCTGCAGAAACCAGCCTCCAGAGTGGCAGAGAGCTGTTTCAGTGCTGGGTACTAAAAGCCAGCTTAGACCCCTCACAGAACTCCAGACCACAGATCCAGGAGAGAGCCCTGTCCCACCAACTGGCGAAGGCAGAGTAAAGGATGCCCTTTTTTAAAGTCAGCCAATGTTCACAGCACTGCAGCACTTATCTCCGACTCATCCTCACTGTGTCATCTGCCTGGGAAGGTGCCAGGGAAGGAGCTGGGGGTTGGGAAGAGTTGTGAGTGATGGAGGTGGGAAATTTGTTCATTTGTTTATATTCTAGTACTCATTATTTATCCCTAACTCTTTCCTTCCTCAGATCCTATTTTTCTGCTCTGAATAAAGTCCATGATTTGTTATACTGTTATATTTTGGGTGTCCTAAATCTTTGCAAGGGTTATGTTCATGCATTGTATTTTATACACCTTGCCAGCAGTAGTAGCATTATTCATTTCCCCAAGGGATAGCACCCCATGTCTCAGGAACAGTAAGGAGTCACCTTGGTTAGAGGCATGAGGTGTCACAAAAAAGAGCCTAGGACCCAACCCATGTTAGGAGAGGGGAGAAGCCACTCCAGGTTGCAAGCATCAGAGACGAGGCATGAACCAAAGCATGTATTTAACGTCTTTCCTGTAAGTCTGAGGGAACAGATACAGAATGGCAAATATCAATGCAACTCCTTGTTTGTTCACCGAGGCACTTGGTGAAGATGCTAGAGCCAGAAGCACAGGATTTGTCAGGAGAAGGGGTGATAGAGAATTTGCTGATGGAGACAGGGATTTTTACTCTAAAATTTGTGTTTTACCTGGCGAGACTCCTCGAATGCTGACAATGATTTGGGCCAAATTAGATTTGTGGACCTTGATGGTGCAAGGCAAGAGAAGATGCAATTTGGTATGATATAGAGCTACATTTTTATAATTATTTTCACCCCCGGTATCACCACTATAGCTGTAGTGGCTTGGCCAAAACCCTCCATACGAGAGATTGAAGAGGATGCTGTCCCATGTAATGATATCCAAACAAGCACAATCATCAAGCATATACAGCCTCTTCACCTATCAGATCACTCTACGCATGCTGGGCCAGATTCTCAGCTCACTTACATCATTGTTAATCCAGAGGAGAGCCACTCAAGTCAGTGGAGTTACTCCTGAGTTCTGGCAGCACACCTGAGATCAGAACCTGGCTTGATAAATATATCTAGTACAATAATAACATTCATAAGATACGTTTAATCTATTCTAACTAACAATATTTTTCAAAGGTAAAAATCCTTGTTTCAGCTGCTTGACTGCCTGCCTGCTCTTTCTATGCTGCTTTGCTTCGGATGCTGCCACTCTCTCTTTGGCCAAATCTAGTATTTAAGGACTGTATGCTCCTTTCCTTAGCGTGTGCAAGGAGAGAGATGACGTAAACATGTTAATGGTTTCGCTTGGACATTCTGCCATATGCTCCCTTTGGTGGAGCCATAGCATGCCCTCCTGTGGTAAAATCTGAAGGAGAGGCAGGGCCTGGGAGAGGATACCCTTGCACTGGCTATGGGACCTCCCTCTGGAAAAAGGCTGCCCCCAGCCCTGGTGAATCCCCAGAGGTCCATGGGAGGCCAGTCTATCTGTGTGGAGGTCCTGTAGTTCCAGACTGGCTTTGACTCCTGGCAGCACTCCACAGCCCAGCATGGCCTCATTAGCATTCCCCCTTGATGTGGCTGCCAGGAGTGTGTGGAAAAGACTCTACAGGCCCAGTCTGTATTGTCGTCCCTGGGGATCTCCATGGGAGCAGAGTGGGGATGATGCAGCTTGGCTAGGGTGACCAGATGTCCCGATTTTATAGGGACAGTCCCGATATTTGGGGTGTTTTTTATATGGGCTCCTCTTACCCTCCACCCCGTCCCGATTTTTCACACTTGCTATCTGTCACACTAAGCCTGGCCCCAGTACCAGTCTCCATCACCTCTACAGAGCAGAGCACAGAGCTAAAGAATCTAGTGAAGAAAGGCTGGTGTTGCAGAGACAGCCTCCCACTTCCACAGACACGCTGTATAGGAGGAGGGAATTCTACTTCCCCTCCATATGTGGATCTCAGGAATGATCCCACTGGAATGGGATCAGTAGCTGCTTAGAAATGCCAAGAAATATGTGGGGCCAAAGACACACACAGAGGCCAAGGAATCTGTGGGAGAAGCAGGTTCAAGTATGATGGATCTCTAGGGCTTTGTGCTGCTCTCGTGGACTCCCTGGCTCTGTGTTTTTTCTGGCAACCTTCCTCTTCCCAGATGGCACAGCTACCTCCGCACCATGCTGCCATTTTACTCTGCCTTAGCAGCTTGCTCTTATGAGCCCCCTCCGATGGGGTTCATGGAGCGCATGGGTAAGGCAATGTGTTGCCCAATGCAGTGTCTTGTTTATTCCAATCCTGAGCCAGGATTTTATCTTTGCCATGAAAATATACAGCTATTACATCATGGGCACCTCTGTTCTTCCAGATTTTATTTTCAGTGGTTACAACACTGGTCTGTGAAGGTGGATGTTGATGTCAAAGTCTGTAAGGTAGGGATAATCCTGCCAACAAAATGTATGGACCCTCTTTCCCTGTCTGCCCCAGGTAGGGGGCAATTTTTTTCTAATGGTCTTTCCCCACAGTTGAGTTGCTCACAGTGCTCCACTGTGATTAACTGCAGTGCTTGGTATTTGTTAATAATTTAGTTTCAGTTATTCTGACAATTCTGAACGGTTACCCCATTTTTTCCAGCTGTTTTTTGATGCCAGCCATGCAGCTATTCATAGTATATACCATCAAAGGAAACCTTTGTTCCTGCCCCAGTGGAGAGCAAGGTAGCCTGAATCTTTGTTTATGTTTTACCTGGCGAGACTCCTCGAATGCTGACAATAATTTGGGCCAAATTAGATTTGTGGACCTTGATGGTGCAAGGCAATAATGGCATCAGTTCTATTGAGTAAGAAATAAACGTACACTGACTAAACAAATCACTCTTCTCATTCTTGTGCACAGCCTTGGGCATTTCAAAAGATTTCCAAAAGAGCCACAATAGCTCATGTCAAGGTCTGAGCCCTGTAGAACCAGAAACATAATTAGTTCCAAAAGTAGATGGTCCCTTCAGTAGCTATAAAGAAGTGCTGCCATTATTCACCCTCTCAGGATCTCTATCTGCCTTTCAGCTTCCCCTAATACCTGATGTGAAAGCCACAACAGCAGGAAAATGTTGTGGGGATGAAGGTGCCTTATGAACCCTTCTGCACCAAGCAGACCATGTAAACTGCCCTGCAAAATCCCGCTTTCATACTATGAGTTCACCCCCCAGTATAGATTCAACATGAAGGTTTAAAGGGTCTATGCCTGTCCCCTTCCTTACCGCTACTGCAGGGGGTGTGTTAAGGACAGCTTGGAGATGAAGATAGGGTGAGAGGCGCCAATGCTTTGGCTATTTAGCAGCATCATAATAGGCCACAGAGGAGCAATGCTGGAGCTGCTAAGTTGTACCAGGAAGTAAGCAGGCCCCTGGCCTGAGCCTGAATTAGGCACAAAGGTGGCTTTTCTAGTGCAGGAAAATGACTAAGGGAGAATCCAGCCCCCTGTGGATCCTAACTGCACACATACTGCAGTTACTATAATGTCATTCAAACAGATATGCCATTGTTGCTATTTCTTTTGCTGCTGCAATTTACGGTTTTATTAAGATATTGTCCAGAAAATGGATATACCTGGAAAATAGCATTATATCAGTATTGGAAACTGGTGATATCCCCAAGGAACCCTGCTGCTTATTCCTGTGTCATGGGATGAACTGTTAGAAACCCAAATAAGCTAGAGCTAAAGAATTTGCAATGGCTGTATGTGACAATGATAGCAGCAGCAGTCCTACTGACAGTCCAGATGCAGAGGGCCAAATTCTCTGCTGGCACAGCTGTTGCTGCTGGCATAAACTGGCATCTCTCCAGCTTGTAGCAATTTTCACCAGCACAGAATCTGGCCCAGTGTCCTCAGATCAGCAACCCTGAGCTGAGCTCTCATATAAAGTTGAGGAAATAAAAGAAGAAATTCTTGAAAGGAGGTAGAAGAAGAATTTGTTCCTACTCTTCTACTGGAAAACTTCCTCTCATTCTACAGTAGAGGTGTTATTTCCAAGTTGGAACATAGCAGATACCTATTTACAATGGGCATTATTCTGCCACCCTTAGACAGGTGGCATAATACCTTACTCCGCAAATAGTCCCACGGAAATCACTACTGTTCTCCTGCAGCACCTCCTTCCCTCTGAAGAGTTCTCTACCTGGGTTCAGGTAGCACCTGAAAAGTTAGTGCCTCCATGCATGACACCTGCAGTGAGATTTTCAGTGATGTAATCTCTACAACGGTTGGACAATGGAGAGAAGAATGGAGAAGGAAGAAGGGAAGGTAGCTCTTTGATGCTCAGTATTATCTGTGTCCCCCGACTAGCAAAAAGAGAGTAATCCAGTGGTTGCACTGCCCATAGTACCTGTGCATAAAGAGTGCCAAGACTGGTTCCAGGCTTATCACAGCTCACACATTTCTTTCAAATGTAGGCTCAATGTGCCACTGTTACTATAATGAATAGTATCTTAATCTGGGTATAATCCCACTAATTTCTGAATGAGGCCCTGTATTTTTTTTTCTGTTTTCTTTGTGGGGGTGGAACATGCTATATGAGAATGGTTCTGGCTTCTTCAAGCACTGAGCCCGTTGTGAAGAAGGATATCAGTGCAAGACTACTACTCTGTCTCCACAAGAAATGTGAGTCGTTCTTGTCCCCAAAATCCAACAGATATAATAACAAATACCTTATACATCACACAATTTTTATGCCTCTGCTAAATCAGCTGCTGAACATACCACAAGGTGGTTGCTTCACTTAACACAAATGGTGAGGGGTGTGCAAAGGAGTCCATTAATAAAAAAAAGGGACAGATCCTCACCTGATGTAAATTGGCATAGCTCCATTGGCGCCAGTAGAACTATGCCAATTTACACCAGCTCAGGATCTGCCTCAAAGTTTTCTGAATGATTAATAACCATATTAATAACCGCTGCTCTCTTTTTATCACTTTGTTATCTCTTTTGCTGTTTGGCACTGAGAATGCTTCTGGGGCGATACTTTGATCTAAACTCAAGCACTCATTTCGGGGAAATTAATACTTTGCACTTTAGCAACACTTAACAGGTCTGATTCCCACTGGAAGATGACAACTAACTTTCTTCCATGTAGGTACAATAAAATTGCTCACTGTAATCTATTCCCCGTTCCTACCCTGTTGTGTTGTTGCGCTATTAGCTGGTGGCAAGCAGAACCTCCACTCATTTCATGTTGGCACATTGTTGTGCATGTCCTTGACTTATTCAACCCCTTAGTTTATAGCTGACCGGAAGTTGATTCCTCTGGCTTCCTTGGGCTTGCTTTCGACATTTAGGGACAGATCATCAGCTGGTGTCAAATGGCATAGCTGCATTGACTGAAGAACTGGCCCCAAGTAAAGTACTCTTAAAATATCTCCTATCCACTTTCTCCCTCATTATTATTTTTTTGAATTCTCCATTGTCTATGATTAAACTTTCCATAGACATACAAGCCTGGTAAGCATTTTTTTAATTTTAAACAAAAAAAAAAAAGCTCTTTCTCTCTCCTGCTGGAATTTCCCAAGATCAACCAGGTTCAGTATTTTCATAAAATGTATTTGGATGGAGTAAGCTGTGTTTAAATTATCATTTAGTGATGTGAAGATTTAATTTCATGGTGGAATTAAGGTTGACATTTCCTTTTTATTTACACAACACCAAAGGTTAATAAGGTTACCATAAACTTAATCTTTGGTAGCTCAACAACAGAGTATTTCAGGATTACTGCAAAGCTGGATTTTAACTCTTTTAATCCCATTATTGTTGATAACCTTATCAACACAGGACTCCACAATAGAGTATGTAGAGACACCCTAGAACTGTACATTTCATTTATGCTTGCCGAAGGAAGAGCTAGACAGTTGCTTGGTTGGTGTCTGCAGCGACTTTCACAGTTTGTGGTGAGGCTGCAATTTTGCTTTTAAATTCTTTATCAGAGATCTTTGCCAAGAAAAACATTGATCCATGGCATACATTGGTGGGGCAATGCAAGGTTGCGCTAATTCCCTCCTCCCTTGGGGCAACTGCTCCAAGAATCAGACCACTAGTCTGGCAAGTTAAAATACAGAAACTTACTGCTAATTGCGGTGTTTACAATTCCCAACCTGTTTGCAGGCACCAACAGTCTCACTGCATCCTCTTGAGTGCACCAAGAGATACTTGCTGGCAGTAGTTTGCCAAGGTTCCAGTCTGGCTACATTAATTACTGTTAATTGTTATGTATTGGGTAGAAGCTTTAGTTAGCTATTTTAAGGATTTAAATGATCCTTCTATGACATTAAAGACATAGCATCCTTAGTTATATGCTGTCACAAATCTCTATAATATACTTTGTTTGGAAACACAAACTGTAGGACGTTTATTTGTGAGCTGCCAAATATAATAAGGATAGATTTCATAAAATTCACACCAGAAAATGAAGGGCTATGTCTTGCCATTGAAATAAAATAAATCACCTAACAAGATGGTAATGCTCATTTTTAGCACTTTTCACTGAACACTTGATTAGACAGAAAGAATAAACAAAACTTCTTGCAATGTATCATTATATCAACCTGTTCAGGCTTTATATAATACATCTTTGTTTTACAATACGGCTTTGAAAAAATGGCATTTATTCAGAAAATACATAAAAGATTGTATGACACCAAACAACTATGCTCCAGACCTTCAGTGGAGATGCCCCAGTTTACATCAGTGAGGGATTTGGTCCTATATTTCTAATGGCTATGCATCAACCTGCTTAAGTGAATGTACTTCAGGACATCACTTTAATCCCCACTTCATCAGAATGTTTCAACATGCTCTTAACTTTAAGCATGCACTTAAGTCTCATTGAAGTCAATTGGACTTAAGCACTTGCTTAAGCATGTGTTTAAGTGTTTTGCTGAGTATGGATGAATTACTGATTCAGGGCCCCCCAAAAAAACATCATATTTGTATATTTTATTAGACTGTCACAATTTATAATGTCACATTTTGGGTATTTTCTGATTTTTCTATTTCTGCAGAGCTGGTACCATGACACCAAAATTGGGCCATAGACTGACAGTTTTTAAGCAGAATTATTCTCTGAAATCACAATGTTGGCATCTTCCTTGACAATCTTAAAAAGATGCATAGGATTAGGATTTGCATGGATGTGGTATCTGAAATACCCTGTCACCCTAAGCTTGTTCTTTCCAGCCAGAGGGGAAGTTCATTCATGGGGTAGTGTGGAGAAGTTTCTTGTTCTGGACCTATTCTGTGTATAAACAGAGGCTACCAAATTCCAGATATGTTAGTGTTCCCTTTCATAAGAAATAAATTACCTTAAAACAAAAAGGAAAAAAAGCCATAGAGATTGCTGGAGCTGTATTCAAATTCGATTTAAAATAAGGAAAATGCATTTTGTAGGCTAGGCTAATTCCCAATGGATGTTTGTTCACTTTACAACACTACCATACAATTTGGCTCCATATGCTATAAATGGCAGACTCTGTTTATGTGAAATTGCCAGAACTGACACAGCAGAGTTTCTTTAGATCAAGATTTCAGGTTGTTTGGCAGAATGGAGTGAGAAGCTGGCATGGTGCATACCTATACTATGTCTTGTTACCCCAGAGTTCGTTGTCAGTCTCCCATTCTTATGAGAAAGTCAATTAATCATATTCATTTTAAAATAAGGGGAGGGGACTCACAGGAATCTGTTTTGCTTTTTCCTTAACCCCTTTTTACTCTTCATTTAGCAACAATCATATTGGAAAAAATAAGCTATGTTGTTTTCTTTATAGGACCCAAAACTTATGCACAGACGCTTGCAGCAGGACTTCAGGAATACAACTATAGTCTCTGAGTCACTGAACAGTAGCTTCAGGTGATATGCAATTAAAGCAGTGGGAAGTATCCAAGATGAATCACAAACAATACTGGCATTGTGTCTCTTCATCTGCAAACATTTCCTTTATCTTCATGTGACAATTTTGTTTGCATATGACATATTATACTGGGCTTGATTCTAAACTCAGATATGCATCAGCACATAACCCCTTTCTTAAATACCCACTAGTGAGCCTATTTCTATAAAATCTATAATGACTTTTCCAAGGTACACCTTGATGCACATCTCTATGTCTGAGATTAAAATCCAATTTTTAAATATGGGGTCATAAAGTCAGGATCATAATTCAGATTATCTTTTAGGTGCCTATATGTGTTATTTGGTATGTTTTATAAACACCCAAGCACCCTGCAGCTCTCAAAAGTCAGGCTACTTTTAGATGCCTAGATATGAATTTAGGAGCTGAACTTCAGGCCCCAGTTTATTAAAATCTTGACCTAAATGACTAATATCAGATCAAATCTGACACCTTTTCTGTCATGTAGAGACTCCTCCCTCTACTCATGGGAGTCCTAAAAATACCTACTGATTTACTTGCCCTTCAACATTTCCTTAGCATGACCATGAACCTCCAGCTCCGGAGGGCTGCACCTTTGGAGCACGTTCTTAACTGGCTCTCTAGGTTACTGTGAAGCAAAGTGTACTGTTCAGAAGAAAATATTATGGGAGGAAATTTAAGTGTATGAAAATTTGAGGGGTACAGGAAAGTGGATGCAAAGAAACTCCAAGAAGGTAACGGACTGAAAACAGCAGAACACAAACTGACAGCAAAGCCAAATTATTCTCTCACATCACATACAGTGGAGAAAAAATCCAGAATTAATCCATTTTCACCAATGGAGCTAGTTAGGATTGACTCTGATGTGAGAGCAGATTTTGTCTCTAAAATAAGAAAACACAAAAAAGCATTAAAAGCAGTTCCTTTACGCAAAGGATAATGAATGTGCGGAACTAACTACCAAAGCCAATAAAGACTACGTCTCTGAACATATTCCAAAAGGAATTGGACCAACACTCTAGAGGAAAGAAATACTAAAGGATACAAACCTAGCTAAAGTAAATAGGTAGAAGGAAGGATGGATGGATTCATACAGGTCATATGTCCTAAATTACTGCTATAATGCTCCTGCCCCCATGCCTTTGTCTAAGCATACTAGGTTTGATTTCTCACTTTTTGTATTATATATGGTTATATTCTAAAGAGATTTGGCCAATTTCCATGCAATTTATAATATAACACATGGAGGATCCTGATTCTTCTTATTTACATAAGATTTATATTGTCCATACTGGATTGGGCAAGAAAAAAAGCTTTAGAATATATGGACAAGTCCCACTGAAGGAAAAAGAAAATAGCACAAAAGTGCCTTTTAGGTTGAACTGGTTTTTAGGATTATTTTTGAATGCCAAATTTACGACAAACTTCTCATAGGTGAGTGACTATTCGTTGCCACACCAGTGTGCATGTTAAAGCTGCAGCTGATTGCATTCATTTCAGTGTCCATGACGGAGACTTATGCAGCCACTAAAACACTGGACTTGGCTTTATTACATCAGCAATCTTTATCATAGGTAAAAATTAAATGTTACTGATCAAAGTCTCCAGTGTATTAGACAATAGATTTGGTGAACATCAGACTGTTTATGTCCTCTTATTCCATGATCCTTCTTGAACACATTTTTTTTTTTTTTTTTGGCAAATGCAATGAAAATTTCACCGTCTATTTAGGTTCAGCAGGTCACTTATTGAGTACTAGGGGTATTTTTTCCTGAAAACCCATATTTATTTGGTTGGATTCCCCCTTCAGAATATCAGTGTCCTAATAGGTAGCATGTATTGATGTTCTTCATCATAGATCCGTCTTTTGAGCACTGTAGCTGATTTTCCTTGGCATGTTAAACTTTATAGTGTGTCCCTTTTCCCCATTGCCTGAATATTTGCCATGGTTCTAAGAATAGAAGATATGGATACAGGTACAGGTAGGGTTCCCTAACATAGCTATGTATGAACTCAATCATTTCCAGTGTTCAGTATGTAGATAGATGTTGTCTCACATTATTGATGCATAATGCATTGGGTTGGATGGGAGTTTTGCCTGCATTCCTTTTATGGTTGAAAGGATGCATCCAGGCCTGTATTTGAAATCTGTGCACATTTCTGTCAAACCACATGGGGAATGAATGTTTTGCACTCTAGTTTCTTGTTAAATGGTATGCAGCCATTGCAGCTACATTGACATGTCCAGGATCTATGGGAGTAAAAAGCACATATAATTTTTTAAAATAAATTATAATAGAAATCCAATGCTTTTGCTCTAATTTTGCAATGCCTTTTAAAGTCTCTAGGCCAGATCCTAGCCTGGTATAAATGGCATAGCTCCTTTGACTTCAGGAGAGCTGCACGGATTTACACTAACAGATAGTCTGGCCACTTATTTAAAAATAAAAATTCCTAGAGGATGGAATATGGTTCTAACCTCTTGGCCCCTCACTGCTGTTGCTGTAGTACATTGATACTTGCAAGTTAAGTTCTATTTGGTCAGCTACAAGTTTGATACTGAATTGTGTAATACAAAGCCAGCTGTCAATATTTTAGAAAGCCATTCCTCACACTTCTGAGCAGCAAACGGCCCATCACTAAGAAGGCCAAGCCTTGTCAGCATGAGCTGCTGACTTCTATGAAAGAAAATTCTGACCTAATCGCTAGCTCTGGAATTAATCTCAGAAGAGAGGTTTTAATAGGAAAAAAGCAAAGCTATTATGCTGAGCCAATATTTATGTTTTGCAATAAATAAATATGTGAAATATTCTAAATATAATTAAATGTGGTAATAGTTAAAGCCCAAAAGCTCAAGCAATTTTTTTTTGTTTATTTTTTACAGGTCTCCTTGAAAGTAGCAATTTAATCTTCATGTCTATCTAAACATTTAGCCATGCATGCTGCTCACTTTACTCATGCTTATAGTCTTCTTGATTCAATGTGTGTTTAACGGAAATATAAAGGAAGCAGGATCGAATTTGATCTGGAATAGCCCTGGAGGCAAAAAACAAAAGTTTTGTTTGTGGCCTTTTGCCCATACTCTTTGTGATGCACAAAGGAGACCTGAATGTTGTTTTTCTCTTGTGTCAACCTTAGAAATACCAGGGTTTGTATATCCAGGTTTTACAGAGGAACTGTATGAATGACTGAAGACCTAGTGTTTTATGACATTACGAGAGACAAGAAATTGAAACATGAGCAGTTGAGAGGGAAAATGATTTTTAGTCAATCTATGTAAAAAAACTTTTGTTTTTCATTTGTTTTATTAATCCCTATTTAACTTAGATTTTGACAAATGTGGGAGAAAAGCTCTTGTTCTTAATGATTAAAAAAAATCTCTGCTTCTTCAATTGATGTCTGACAAAGCTCTCACTACATTTCCCTAGTATTTCCCCAAGTCCTCTAGGAAAAACAGGGAATTTAATGCTCCTGACATTTCTAAAGCAAAATACAAATTGATAATAGGCCTTTTGTATACATCACAAAAGAGGGGAGAAAAGGCACATGCACATTTTTTTCCTTTGCAGGTCACCTTTAACTACTATAGCAGGGAGACAAAACAGTTATCTCAATAAAATGGCAGCTGCTGAACTGTATAATTATAGATTTTAAGGAAAGGTTGTTCTACATCATGGCTGAAGAGGTCATGTGCTTAGAACAACCGTATGAATTACCTTTTAAAGTATAACTATTAAAATTTTTGTTTCCAAAGAGTGTAATGTATTAATGAATCAAGTCTCATGGCTCATATCTGTTGCCATTTGTCTTTTCAAAAAAATCTATAATGAATAATGACAGTGGTGCACCTTTAAAATATGAATTTTCCATCAACCAGTAACTTCTTGGTAAGATAATGTGAATCCTAACAAAGACATTGCCATTTGATAATGTGATATGAGTCATATGAGATCTACATTTGCTATGTAAATGTTCATATAAGATGCAACGAGATGCTTCTTTTTGGTTACAGACTGTACAATTAAATAATGTTCAGTTCTAGTTCAGGATATTACTGTATCTCCCATTAAAGAAGACCAATCCCACAGCGATCATTTTGCCATTGATTTTCAGTTATTTAAAAGACTGGTTTGAACTCCAGAGATTAATGAATTTTGTGGTATTTTCCTATCTTATCAAGAGAACTGTTAATATTACAAACAAAGGTTATGAATCAGCATTTTTAATATTTAAGGAAATTCAGCTAGAGTATTTCAGCATTGATTTCATACCTAATGTTTAATCATTTGAAAGGGATATACATTACATATAAATTCAAATAAACTAATACAGAACAATATTATGGTGACAACTGACTTTGAAACAGATAAGAGATTAAGGTGGACATGAGTTTCTACAGTGCATCTGAAATATATTCACTTCGAGAGAGTTACTTGGAAACTTTAAAAAGACAGTAATGGCCCTACTTCTTTCTAATGGCACAAAATATCAGAGAAATACCAGGGTCATTTCAATTTCATAGAATCATATCACAGAACTTAGAGATGGGAAAGACCTCCAAAATTCAATCTCCCTGACAATGCAGGATGATTGTTCCCTGCAGTACCTTTTCTAGTAGTTTGGCCAATCTAGTTTTAAATTTCCCAAGTCAAGAGGCTTCCCCTTGGAGGCTATTTCACTGCTTTCTATAGTCTCCAACTGGCTAAAATCGGAGCAGTATTGGGCCCACTTAAAGGAAGCTTTTCTTGAAATCCAGCTGGAATTTTACCTTTCTTAATTTCATCCCATGTGTCCCAGACATGCCCTCATGCACCACCCTACGAAGGCTCTCTCTCTTCTAGAACTGAAATCTTGGTTATTTATTACTTCCATTTATACCTTTGGCTCTCTTACTTTTTACTAATAAATCAATCCGTCCACCCCTTGGATTATTTTTTTCTGTTCTCTCATCTGCCACCAACTGGTCACTATATTTTTGGAAATATAATCCCCAGACTGAATGTAATAATCCAAGTGAGATCACACACACAGCTGTTGCATGATTTTTCCTCTCTGTTTTATGACACAATATCTCTGCACATTCAGCCCCAAATGCCATTAGTGGTTTTTCCTGCCATATCATTTTGCAAAGTAATGTCTAATTTACTCTCCACTATCACCTCTAGGCCTCTTACAACTTTACACTTCTCCAGGATTCTCACCCCTTTGAATACGTGTGTTTCAGGCTATTTCTCCAGCGTTGGTATGAGCTCTGATTTTTTTCCTATCTGAGTCCTTTTGTTATTTTCCACCTATTACCCTAATTTCTCTAGGGCCCGCTGTTTCATATTGTTTCATTTCATATCTATGGATGCTAGTTATATGATAAAATGCATAATAGACCGATGAGACATTTGAGTTTTGAATAACTTTGGTTTCTAAATCATAAATATTTAAGGAATGTAAGGTTCCGGGGAGATTCTCTAATAAATGTTTCCATATTTAAATGTTTCAGGGGATAAAGGTTGAATCCTGTAACATTTTGTGATGATTTGTAATTGGTGTTATGGTTATGGTTTCAACAAAATGTTAGCGGATAATATAATAGTTAAATGTAATAAATCTCTTCTTTTTGCTTTATAATAAAATGTTACATTTTTAAAAAGTGATACAAAAGCCCATTTTATAATTGTATACAATGCTTATAAAACATAAAATTCCAACTGTATAGCTATACAATAATGTGAGATTTAAATCTAAAGGAAAAGGCCAGTTTGTTTAGTCCTCATGAAGCACAATTAAAGGTGCAGAGGGATAGATGACAGATTATGTGTGTTTCTTGAAGAAAATTCTCTGAATCTTGGCAGTCACCTAGGTGGGTGAGGTGCAATTAATTATTATATAAATAACTTGAGCATAAAATCGGAATGGTTAGTGCCCGTTCCTACATTTTATGTGAACCCCAAATGTCCTTTGAAATCAGTGAGGCTCTTGGATGCATCAGAAAGCAGGATTGGTCAGAAAGAAATAAAACCTACCTAACCTTATTCAATCCAGCTATTGTGCTTTACCTTGTGGTATGACCCTTGTTTTTGACAAATTTGCATGTGGGAGGAGGCTATTGAACATAGATCACAGTCTAATCTTGCAGTCCTTAAGGAGGTCAGTGGGACTTTAGCCCATGTCGGGACTGCAAGAGTTAGACTTTTTTTTGTTTGTATCAGACTTATAGCAGCAAGATCCATTTTTCATGTATTTGCCCTTCTGCAAATTGTATTTACCTGTATCAGAGAGGTGTTTGTTATGGGAAAGAGTACATGAAATCAGATTGAAGTGCACACCAATTAATTTAGGACCTGAGCCTGCAAACACTTACTACCAAGGGCAGTGCTAGCTACTGTGAGTAGACCTATGCAGGGTGTTTCTTTGACTGCAGTGGAAAATAGAAATGAATTCTCTTATATTTAATAAAGCAAATCTTCTCTTGGGACATCTTCTGCTTTCATTTGCACCCAGGCAATTCCAATGGGGTTACACAGACTTAATGGCCCATTCCTACAAAGGGTTGAGCGGTCTCACTTCCTGTTGAAATCAGTGGGAGCTGAAAGCATTCAGCATTTCTCAATAACGGCTCAGCACTTTGCAGGATCAGACTTCTAAATCAGGGTAGCATTTGATTGTTTTTATGGATTTACTCCTAAAGCCAGTTATGTTTACAAAAGAAGCCCTAATCCTTCAAAGAATTACACACCAGTAACTTTAGACACACAATAGCCCTATTGACTGCTCATATGTGTAAAGTTACTCACAGGCAAGTCTTTACAGGATTAAGACATTTACAGAACAGATTAAACTTTCAGTGGTCAGGATTCACATGTAAAACTAGTGAAATAAATGCTGTAAATCTTGTTAAAAACCTTTGGAACTAGGACCCTCTCCTGCCCACAATGAAGTCAGTTGGTGTTATGCCATTGACTTGAATGGGAGAATTGGGCCCTGAATGCTTTAGCTGTATACATGAGTAATCATGTTCCCACAAGAAGTCCCACTGAAGCCAAATGTTCACAGAATCAGGCCCTTTGAATGCACAGCTTATTCTTATTGATGTGTTGCTTGGAAGTCAAGCCTAGCTGATTTTTATGAGTTTGGATGTAAATGTGTGTGTCAGATCCCAAGAGTTACTACTGAAACTCAAAGGTTCTTTCTTTAAGAAGGCTGTTGGAAAATGTAATTCTAGCAGCCTTTATGCTATTGAGCATTTAAACAACATTTTCCAACTAATTTTGATGACCACACCTAATATTTCTCTGATCAGACCTTATATTTCAGCTGTTAGTAAGCACATAACATAGCAATCCCCTAAAGATTTTAGAGGGAAAAAAATCTACAATCATCAAAATGTTAATTTAGACAATGACAAAGAGTACATGCATTAAAAATGCATCAGCCCTATCATTAAGGTATTATTCAGCAGAAACAGCTAATCGTATTAAAGAGAAAGTAGCTATAAGAAACAAAGTACAACAAGATGTTTTGCTAAGCTTATATTTATGGATAAAACTAAGTCCAATCTTTACTGCACAAGATACTCAACCAAAACAAAAAAGCAAACAAAATCACATCCTTTGTGTGATGAAAGGGGAACTCATGATAATACTCTAAGTCATGACTCAAGGGAAAATGTCAACTAAAAGCTTAGATCAGAGGAAGGTTTATAATACAAACCTGGCGTTTCAATTGCTGTTCTTGCAGCAATTATGAACATAGGTGTGTGACAGTGCTAAAACTGACTATCATTTAGCAACTGATCTTCTTAGCTTTTTGCGTGACTTTTTAAAGTGCAATTTCACGTTATTTCTGCAGCCGCGGAACATAGGAAACTACAAATAAAAACTCTGCTTTCAAGTGGTATTAGAGAACCAAGATGATCACAGTGCTGTTATCAAAAGAAATGTCTAAAGAATAACAGATCTACATATGTCTGTGTCACAATGAGAGCTACAGTGTCTATTGAAGGGTAAAAAAACAACAAAGAGTCTGGTGGCACCTTAAAGACTATCTGTTAGTCTTTAAGGTGCCACCAGACTCTTTGTTGTTTTTGTAGATACAGACTAACACGGCTACCCCCTGATACTATTGAAGGGTAAGAGTCCTTTAGCAGTTTGAAATAATTAAGCAGAACATAGATGGTCTTTCCACTGCTATGCAAGAGAGAGAAATTCTCGAGGAGCCCCACCTTATATGCGCAAATTCATCACCACTAAAATCTTGACTATCATAAAAATAATCATATTAATAACTGAGTATATGTAAGGCTCCATCCTAAAATATTCTATTTCGACACCACACTTCTGTGTTTGCCTTAAAATGGCTTCTAATCTAATTCACTGCGCTCACATTTATACATGGGTAGCATAAAAAAAGTGGCATTATCTATGTGTTTGAAGGGGGAAGGGAAAAACTCTGCGTGGATTATGCCAGGCTCCCCACTATTACCAGTTTAAAAAGAAAAAGAAAAAAAAAAGCCTGTGGATGAGTGCGCCTGCGTGCCTATCTAATGTCTCTGTGTCTACTGTATGTGGGGCGGGGCGGAGAGAGAGTGTGCTGGAAGGTGATGGGTATGAATGCCATGGCTTTGATTTCCAATCTGAGCTCCGCAGTTTAAAGGCTAACCCACCTTCCAGCCAGAACTCTAGCTGTGCTGCTAAGCTATGTTGGCTGGAATAAGTGGGCGGAGTGTTTTGTCCAAACTATGCCCCACCTTTGTTACCTTATAAAAGTGGGAAGTTTAGCCCGGCAGCCTATTTTTTTCACATCAGCCTGCCAGCCCCTAGCATTTCAGTCTATTGTATTCCATACACTTCCTGGGATAAGGCCCCTACATGAACCTTCCCCTTCTGTGTAGCCGACAGGGATTTCTTTGCCTACATTTGATTTGATAGGAAGAGATCAAACTGGCAACCCCAGCTCTGTGGCTGTGATACACTCGGGAGAACGTCAGGGCCACAAATTTTAAACCACAAAGTTAGGGGCTGGGATTCTTGACTGACAAAAGAAGGAAAACGTGAGCTTAAGCAGCCAGGCCATCTGTTTTACTGTCACCTAAAGCATAAATGGTATTGGGAGACGAGGGCTTCAGGATTTAGTTCGGCGCTAGCAGTAAAGAAAGCGCATTTTAGCACCTGGCTGCAGCTGAGTAACGACTGCTTATTGTAACACGGTAACACACGACGGGACATTCAGGCTCAGCCGGTGTCAGCACCACCTGTATCCAGCTGAATAGCACATACAACGTAGTTACTCTACAGATGTAAATCCTGAGCAGGACTGACCAGTGGGGAATGGCAGCCTATGCAAAGTGGTTATTTCCTGAAGCAAAATAGTTAATCCCCAAGATAAATCAGCCAATTGTGATTTAAGATTTTAATTTCCTCCCTCTCTTTCTAAAGCTATTCGCTTTTTGCCGTTACACATTCTTGTTAAAAAAAGAAAAGCTCGTAAACTGGCAAATACATCTGCACAGTTCTAGTGCTGCTCCTGTTGGGAACTTATGTGTGAGTATGGAGAAAGGCTATTGATGTTGATCAAACATTCTAGATCAATCACTACTACAGGGTCCAGCATATTGCGCGGTTCAGTTAAATAGGGTTTGCTGTGATTTCCTTTAGATTTAGGTCTCCCGCCTAGGAATTTTCTGACATTCCCCCAAGAATCCCTTCTAATGAGCCCTTGCTGCAGGTTTTAGCCTGGCCACAGTGCCCGGGTGCGATGGACAATGGACTTCCCTCAGCACCGATCGCAGAAGTATCAAGATGGACAGAACACTTTTCTTTCCTTTCGTGTGTTCTCTCTGAAAAGGGGAGGCAGCTTTCTATTAAAAAAAAAAAAGCAAAGCTAGGCAGTGCCTACTGTGCTGTCGCCATAAAAGGCTCCTTCCAAAAGGTACCTGCCTCCGTTTCCCTACACTGGGCGACATGCATCAAACTCTCGGTTTAGTTCAGAGAAGGTGCTGTGAACAGCTCGAACGCTGCCGACTGGGCTAGAGGCACCATGGCAAGAACAGAGACAGAGTAGCAAGAAAGTTGAGATCGCTGAAGCGTGTCGGCGGGACAAAATCTACTATCGCCTTTTGAACTCAACAAAATACAAACTGTGTAATAACACCCTCCCCCCCCTCCCAAAACCCTGGAAGGAAAACATTGTTTTGCCTTCTTGCGTCTGCGTATTATTTCTTAATATTACATTGCCCCAAAGGGCTCTTGTTCTGGCTGTGGGCGGCGGTTGCAGAAGGCCACAGACCATACCAGCAGTTTGCAGTGTTAAAAAGGGGACCATGGGGATATACTTTGACTTGGAGGCGGATTTGCTAAAAAAATAAGTTTGCCCTGTTCTTGTCAGGAAAGAGTTCTGAGCGAAAGCTGGCAATTTAGGGTGGAGGTTCATTTGCTTAATTAAGGGAAAAGATGAAGTGAGGGAATGAGCAGAAATCAGAAACTACTCTGAGATGGGAAAGTTTTAACTCAACAGCAAATTCCCCGTCCATCGCTGTCTAGCTGTACCTATATGAATGCTCCAGCGGGTGTAACGTCTTTGGGTAGCTGCCCTTTAGATTAACTCCTGTCACTTGAGTTCCCCAGGAATTCATGCGACCTGTAGCGTTCTACTGGAGGCCAGTAGATCTCTTGGGAGTGTTTAGTTGCTCCTCTGCACCCCTTGCATTGAGCACAGCGAAGCGATTAGCATTGACAGAAAAAAAGAAACTGGGGCTCTAGGGCACTCGCTGGGGTGCTAGTTCTGGCCCCATGTTGCTTCTTGCCAAGTCCAGGACTTGACAGCGTTTCCCATGTCTCTGTCTTTAGCAGGCAAGGTGGGGTTTGTCTTCTCTTTGCCCAGCTACTGAGCTGAGCTTCCCTGAATCCGTAGAGGAGGATTAGGGCGAGAATCGTCCCCGGCGGAATGCAGGCAGATGGGTGCGCTGTGCGGTCCCAGACCCCGGGAGAGTGCAGCATGGGGTGGAAGCTGGGTGAGCTCTATTGTGGGGTCTCTTTACACCAGAGGCCAATGCCACGGAGGAGTGAGCCCCCTCGACTGCCAGCATCAGGCCCTATGAAGGAGAATAAAAAACCTGCTTCGGACCCATGTTTGGAATGTTACAATGCACTGGCAGCGTGGGCGGGCGGACTGTGTGTTCTGGGTACTGATGTCCTGAGAATTGAATTTGCACAGGCCAAATAGTGCCTAGGCTGCTTGCTTAGCCCGTGGCTAGTGCCAGACCCACACTGGGAATAAAGGTACCTACGTGTAACCGATCATCAGCAAACAACTGCTTGTGCACGTCCTGGCGCAGCTTTGTCATGCTCTCCCTATGCCGGGTCCTGCACTGCACCAGGGATCGTGTTCGAAGGGAATCAGCGCAAGAGGGCTCCAGGGGTAGAGGACCAGGTAAGTCTCCATCCTGCGTCCCCTGCGCACCCAAACCTCCCACGGAAACCAATGTAATCTCCAGTGGAAGCCAATGGGCAGGATGCCTGCGCAGGAGTCGCGGGATAGGGCCCCCCTCTGAGCGCGTCTAACCGCGTTCAGCCCAGTTCCCAGCCCTCGACACCTGCCCGCCATCATCAGGAGACCAGCCAGGCAGCTCCCTACAGACCCCTTGGCAACAATGCAGCTCAAGCAACGGATTACAAAGCCGATCTCAGGCGATTCCCCTTTGCTCCCCCGGGTTTAGGTCGCGGCAGGTTTTCTCTCCTCTCTGCCTATTCCAGAGCCATCGCCTGACGCTCTACTAAGTGCCCAAACCAGAAAGGTCTCTCAGTATTTCACAGCATTGATGGGGAGGGGGTGGGGGACACATGAGGACAAAGGTCATAGTCACATCCCCCTCCCCCCCCACCGGCTCGGCACTGTCCCAGCCGGACACGGTTTGGGCTCGGCAGCCCCTCCCGCGCACACGCTTTGGGGAAAGAGAAGCCGTGGGGAACTAGCCTAGGATGCAGAAGACTAGACTCATCACCAGAGTCTCCTACCCCTGCCGTGTACATAGCAACCCCTGGGATCACCTAATCACAGACATAGAGAGAGACATAGCAAAGTGCAGGAAAAGATCAAAAAGGGGCTACCTTGGCAACTATAGTAGATTAGGAGCCAGCTGCTGGGCTGGGGGCGGCCGCTGCCTGCCTGCCTGCCGCGGGTACTCTCCTCGACTACGCGTATTCTTAAGCAATAACAACGTAATCCGTATTATCCACCCAAGAATACCCGTCACCGAAGAGAGTCAGAAATCTGCTGAGGCTGCTGCTGCTGCTGCTGCTGGAACTGCTGCACCGGGGCAATAAATCCATAACTATATTTCCCCTACAGAGGAAGGAGAAGGAGAATCCACAGAGTTGCCGAGTGATCCCGTCCCATTATCCAATGGCTGCTGTACTTCCAGTTCTGTAAAGGCAAAAGGGAGAAGCGAGCATTTAATACACACGCCTGCATTCCCTCTGCGGTACTGCTGCCTTATTGGGGCAGACAGACTCTGGTAGACAAGGTGAGAAGGAATTAAATAAATAAAAGTAAGGTTGAATTTACCTGGTGATTTCCTGATTTCTTCCTCTGTGCTTGCCTGGCATCCTATTCCCATCTGTGTGCTCCATCAGTTCTCTCTGGGTGCTTGGAATAGATGTCATTCACAGCAACAGATCCCTGTGAAGGAGATGCACAGTTCAGCAAACAAATATTACAAATCTGTTTGCTTAGGTGGCTTTGGGGGAACTCAGATAAAGAAGCAGCTGCCTGAGAGAATTTCATCTGTGCATTTGGAAATTCATCTTACAAGTCCTGACTTACACTCCCCCACTGCATCATCCAATAAATAAATAAATAAACAAACAAACTAGCTAACTAAATAAAAGCATTAGAGCTCGCTACGATTAGGCACTTCCTTTCAGGCCTGTCTGATGAGCTAACATCTAAGGCGAAAAATACTTCGCAGTATGAAATCATTAAACTTCCTTTCACCCATGTGCCTGGAAAGAGGATGATATCTGGCACCCATTGAATCGACAAGCTGGTTCCGTTTGAATGGGTTAGGCATCATTTTGTAGTATCCTAATGTGTGGTAACACAGTCGCCGTTCTAATATACACTTTACTTGCATTACTGTGCAACTGGCGAGAACACCTCCATAGTGACACCTTATCACCTCTACATTCCTGCAAACATTTTCAAAGGAGAATCGCAAAAAAGTTATTCCCAAATTGTGCCTGAGATTTTGACGGTCAGAGACAGTCGTTCTGTTAATGTTCTCTTATCAACATGACTCTTACCAGGAGGTGGGGGGGGGGGCTTTGTTTCATGATCCTGCTGCGGATACTGTGATAATAAAGGTTTATTGTTCACCTACTAAATAGAAAGGATATCTGAAACGTCATTGCACAATATACTTTGCATTTCAATTAGGAAGTTCCCGATTTTGTTTCATCCAAGCTGTTAATATTAAGAACAGCATCCTTCTAGAAAAGGTGGGGGCTCTGAAACATGGCAATACAGTTAAATTCTGCAAATTGTGTGGGTACTATACACTTCTTCAGTCATGAGTAATTATGCAGCATGCATGGCTCTTACTATCCCGTGTGTTCTGTAACTGACCAGCTTGTTGATCCGATTGCAAATTAAATTAATATAAAATGTTTCCAATTATTCCAGATTCCTTCTTTAACATTACTTCTTGGCTTTCCTGACAGATGCTTCCTATAAACACATGCAAGAGGCTAGCATTTTTTGTGTATTGTTACACAGACCGTTTCCTGAATGAATGAATAAATAAATAAATAATAAAAATGAACATGACTTTGGTAGCTACATGAAAACACAATTTCCATTCACTCGTCTATATTTTAATCTCATTTCGGTGGACTTTCTAATATACCTTGAACACAGGAGGCTCTGAGGTTGCATTTTAAATGGCAGATAGAAAATAAATAATAAGCAAATGATCATTTTCCCTACTGTAACATTTAAAGCTACCTGACAGATTGTTCTGGCATTCGAGCTAAAATAACTGATGTAGCGGGTTTCCTTCAACTTGAACAAAAGCCGTTTGAGAAAGTCAAATGCACCGGTTCATGAAGAAAACATTTCATAGAGTTAAAGCTGGACCAATACTCTTTGAATTCGAATAAAGACACAACTCCACAATAAAGACCCTCGAATAAAGACCCTCGCCTCCACAAATGCATCAATAAATAGACAGACGTCCAAACTTTTTTCGAATATAATTCTTGCACAAGAGAAGACCTGTACAATGGGAATAATGTTATAGTTTCCCTTATGAGATTGCCCCCCTCTCTTTCCTATGCCTTAGCACCCCTCTCCACGAATAAAGATCTCTCCTAAACTTGATCATGCAGCCCCCCGGTTTAACACTCCAGAGCAGTGATTGCCTTGTTCTGCGCCCCCCCCCCACCCTCCCATACAGCACCTACCAAAATGGTTGAACGCATTCAGCACCCGGAGCCAGTGGACAGTTCACTCCTTGGAGGCTCCCGGCAGCGCCAGCAACGCAAGTGAAAGCTCTGAGCACTAAGCAAAGCTTGTGGCTGCTTCACTGGGGCAGCCTGACTTACGAGAACACCATTTCCTACGAGACCACTGCCTCTGGGTGCATATTCAATTCAAACCTCCTTAAACTGTCGGATCTCCCCCACCCCACCCGTACCCCCCCAAGCCAGTACACACACACACACACACACACACACACATACATACCCACTCAACACACCAGGAATAAAAATCCCCTGCCATCACTGGCGTTTTGCTGATCAACTCACACCTTTGCCTCTGCAGATTGTGGATGCCCTTAGCGAAGCTCGCGTCGCTATTAAGTACCTTTGTTCCTGGATTCTTGAAAGCCATGTTTATTCGAACCTCCCTCCCTGCTTCCCCGCCGTAATAACCGGAGGTGTCGGAGCCCCCCAGCCAATGCCCCCTTGAAATATACCAGGAAGGCACCGCTTCAAATATCATTGCGATGACTGGGGGGGAGAGGGCGGAATGGGGGATTTAACAATTAGGCAATCGGGAATAGAGGTTTAAGCCGAGCTAGAGAGCTGCCCCGTTTTGCCAAACAGAGCGAAATTCAGGGGAGGGGGGATATCAATCAATGGGGAGACGCGATGCCTCTCTGTGTGGAATATTATTGTGAATTAGGGGGTCCTCAGGCAGCGGGGAGGGGGAGAAAGGAAAGGTTTCTCCTGGTTAAAAATGCTGCCTCCGTTAAAAATCTCTGAAATTTCGCTCCTCGCCACATACCCAAGTAACTGCCACAAATCCACCTCTATTGAGATGCGCTTACCCTTTAAATCCAGGTTTCAAGCAGAACTCCAACTGTGTGTAAAACCAGGGAGTCATCTGATATGTGTCGGGGAATAGGCTCTGGGCAGCAGAACGCGGCTTTCTCTCCTGGTGCCGGATTACTGTGCCCTGGGAACGAAGCCCGGCGCCTCTGGCTGGCCGTGCCCAGTTGCCTTCACACATCGGCGGCTGCTGGTGCTTTCCGGGTCCCCGGCGATCGCCTTTCAGATGATGTGGGCTTCCAGAAAAGGAGTCGGAGGGAGAGGAGGAAAAAAATCGCCTAATGCAATCAAATCGATCTGATCTACACCATCTGTCGCCTGCCACTACATACAAACGTTAAAATAGGAAAACGGGAGACACTGACAGCTCAAGGTTGGTCTGCAGAGTTCATTTTTAGTAGAGCATAATTGGGTATGGACAGCATACAGTTACCAAAGCTGCTGTTAACCATCCAGTAGTGGATCCCAAACATGCTAATGGTGGATTAATTGAGGAAGACCTGACGTGCAAGCTTCATAGTCTCTTATTCATGACTTCCCAATGGGAAAGGACCAATGCCGCGTGGGACTATGGTAACATACAGTCAAAAAGCTGCTAAGAAAATGGCTCTGTGTTCATAGCACCTCTCTCTGATAACAAACATATGTCGACCAGAGCCGTTTAGCGGGATGGGGGAAATGAAATTTTCTTGACCAGGGTTAGTAATTCCCATCGCTTGCATTTAAAGAAAAGTAAAACACAGCCTGTAAATCTAAAAGGCTTTAACATGTTTGTCTCCGGATTCTCATCTAGAAAAGTAGAACACTCCTGTTCAACTGGGGGATCAAAAAAATCTATTACTTCTTCTTACCGTGATCAAAGTACATCCATAGCAAGTATCTAAAAATGCAGCGATGCTAATTTCATCAGGATTGACGCAAGGTCGTTTTAATGCCAGGAACCTTTTGACTTTTTCCTATGGGAAAGGCTTTTGGGCAAGACATTTCCGATCCTTGAAATTTGACATAATCTTAGTTAAATATGATTTTTGAGGGAGGGCGGAGAGATGGTGTGTGTGAATGTGTTCAGATCTGCAGACACTCTTGCTGCCAAAACTCCGATTTGCTTGCAGTTTCTCGTCTTTCCCGACGTTTTTTTTTAAATATATAGATAGATAGAGCGAGCTGAAGAGAATATACACCCCACCGTTATTTTCTATTCTTGTCTCTAATAAATACATCACTAACAATAAAAAATGTCCCCACTGACCAGAAAAAAACAGATTTTTTTATTATTTTAAACAAAGCAAATACAGTCTGGCATGCATTTCTCTGAGGAAGAATTTTGGAAATAAAAAATAATGCAAATAAGATGATTGCTGTCCACATGCTTAGTGCTGAAATGGCCACATGTGCCCAGACTTATTAGCACTGAATACGGCACTTAGTGATTTTATCCTCATTGTATAGAGTCTACACGTTTCTCCTGTCATCGCTGGATCATCAGGAAGCTCCTGTTCATTTCCACCTTTACCATACAATCAGCAGATAATAAATAAATATGTAAATAAATAATCATCCGAATGTCTGAATGTAAATGTTCCAGTAAACAATTAGTGTTTAGGGTAATTCTGGAGTTAACTGCATGTGTCTTCTGGAAGTTTGTGTTAATCTCTTTAGAATAAACCTAACAGTTATGAATTAGATTAGCCTTGAAAATGTAGCCTAAAGACAAATCAAACAATTTACCCGATCTTTTGTTTCAGTATACGTTAATTAAGCACTACTGCCTAGCTACACAGCATTCTTGGGTCAGAGCCACAGATCCGAGCCTAAAATGCCTTTATTATCATTTGCGTCCAACTATTGCCCTCTGCAGGTCATGCTCCAAGTCCTAGACAAAGCTATTGCACATCAGAAAGAAACGTATGGCAATCACCTTATTTTAGACGTTGTCCCCATATTTAAAGAGTCAACTTTTTCGCATTACATTTGTTTCCATTTGGACTTTTATAGCTTGTAAATCAGGAAACCCATGTTTTAGAACCAGGTGCTCTTTGTGGATTGCGTTAGATGAGAGATTTGTTAATATATAGCATCTGTGTGCCTTCAATGTTATGCCCTCCTTTCACTTCTGGCCAAGGAACCAGAAAAAGCCAAGGTGCCAGTTTTGAACCTTGTTTTCTTAGTATAGGACAAGAAAGCTCCCTGGGCAAATTCCCACTGGGTATCTCAGGAAAAGGTATATCTTCTCTGGGTATCTCAGGAAAAGGTGGACATTACACACAAACAGTGGGAGATTCCTCCTCGCGCCAAGGAGCTCTTCCGATTTTCCGAGTGTACCTGGGAACTTTCTCCCTATTAAAACTAACGTTTGTCAGACTCACTCCCAGAGAATTCGCTTGGCAAACGAGGCAAGTCACTAAATTAGCCATTCTGTCTTTAGACTGGACAGCTTAGAACTGCCTATGGAGAAAAAACAGCTCGCCTCCCAGCCACCCAAAGAAGAACGTTCATTGCCTCTTGATAAGAGATCATTTCATATTTCTGTAGGGAAATTTCAGTAAATTTTGATTCTCTGTCAGGTACGATTTCCGCAGTGACGGTTCGCTGTACTTCAGACCTGTATTCCCCATCACAACAGAACACTCAATCAATAGCATGCGAAGTACCTTGCCAGAGTCATAGGAAATGCTAAAGCAGTCTAATTATTAATTGCGAGGCTAAAGATAATTTAATAGCATCTCTTCTCTATAAAGATCAGTGATACGATAACAAGCCTTTCCCCGCTTTGTTGTCACGTTTGAACCAATGCCTATAATAAAATTCTGAAATAACAAATAAAAATATTGACACTCAGTGTGAATTTTTTTTAAAGAAAGTATCACTGCCCCCATAAACTGACTGACAACATTCAGTGAGAAGCAGAGCATAATGATGTCACCACAGCGCAGCAGGCCACTTGCCGGAAAGAGTCCAACTGTGCCCCTCAACCCTAAAACAAATTGCAGCTTATCTTTTATATTCCGATCTCTTTAGAAGCATCAATTTATATGTCACAAAGGAGCTGGGAAATTATGTTATGACTACAATAATATAATCGTGGCCAATTCGCAGATCGTCCAGGGGAAGAATTCCCCCATGTTAGGGAGTTTTTAATGTTACCTTGCCTCTTGTTTTGGATAAATCTTTATTTACCTTACACAGGAAGGAAGGTGTCTCCTATGGCTTTCTATCTTAAGTATTGGAAAGATGCATTGCTACTGGGCGGACCGCTCTTCCTCTGACTTTAATTAAATGCAAATATTATTCTCGGCTTTCCCGCCATACAATCCGCGCTCTCTGATGTAAAGATCTGGTGAAGTTAGTTCCTATGTTCGCACAGGCAATCTTCCCTAGCCTCCTAGCAATTTAAGTCTAATGAACTCCAAGAAAATGCTCGCACATGCTGCTTCCTTCTTATTTGGTATTTTTACAAGGAGAGCAGAATATGTAAGGGGAATAAAATGCTGCCTTGTTAGGAACTTTCTACAGTCACCAAGTTAAACAGCGCTTTGGCCTGCGGAGAAATACATTGCAGTTTTGCCTCCATGTCCATTTGGTAACGTTTAACATTCAAAACGGATCATTTTGTTTAATGAACTTTCTGCCCTTACGGGTGTTTTTCTGTGTGCGCGCGCTTTAATCACCAGCTTTTCAGCTCAGAGTTCTATTTTCAAACGCAAGGGAAAGAAGCTGCTTTATAAAAATGCACCATCTCCACAGATGTTTCAGACCAACCGGCGGAGAGACGCTCATTAAAGCGCTATAAATGCCTTCGTTTGTGCTGCTGTGAGAAGTTGTGTGGCACAATACCAGCTAATGATCTTAAAACGGGGAGCGCTTCTTGAGAGGGGCTATCGCCCTAGTGCATCTCCCTAGGAAGGCCACTTGTTCCGAGATGCAAACTGTGCACGGCCCATTAGCCCAGCGCGTCCCCAGAGGGGGGAAAGACCACCAAGCTCTGTGATCCCCCCTCTCCTCCAAGTACCCTTCAGATCCAGGACTGAGAGACAGATCAGAGTGATGGAGGGTGCAGGAACTGGCTCATTGAGATGCAGCTCACGGAGCAGATAAAGGGCAATGCTTAAGACCGATCATATATTCCATTGGAACAAGCCGTCCGGGCGGCGCTAAGGGGCCCCTGCATCTCCCAGTGGAGGGGAAATGTACGCCTGGAACGTTGTGTGGGTAACATCGAGTTCTGCTGGCGGCGGCAGCAGCAGCAAAGTGCAAGTCGAGGATCAGCGCTGCCTAGCTGTGCCCCACCATTGTGTGGCTGCAGCTGCAGCTCCAGAGACGCGCCTACGCCTGTGCGCCCCCCCTCCCCCGCACACGTCCTTCTGTTCCTTGCACACACACCTCAGCGGGGCGCGCTTTGTAAAGGGCCCTCCCATGCGGAGGACTCTGCCTTAGGGGCACCTGCCATGACCAGGCTGCCAACCTGGGGGCCGAGCAGGGATTATTAGCAGGGCGCCAGAGCAAAGCTTTGGTAAGGAGGAGGGAAAGTGGCAGCGGCACGCGCGGGGCAGCCTGCCCTGCAGAGCTGAGTCCTGCGAGTGCGGCTCCGATCACGGCTGGCAATGACGCCTGCTCATTGTCGATCGTTAGCGCTTACATTTGGCCTTCCTCCCTTCCCCTCCCCCCAACCCCAGCCTGGTCGGAGCCAACGCCGGAATGCTTTAGGCAGAGCGAAGGAGCCCCCTGCTGGCCGGACTGGAGGAAGCGCAGAGACGAACCTTCCAATGCCGAACAGGTTGGCGGGACTCGGGGCTCCCCTCTCTCGTGTGTGTGTGTGTGTGTGTGTGTATAGACCCGAAAACAGTCTTTCCCCTTCGCTTTGTGCGGAGCTGGGCTGGGCGAGTCTGCTCTGGCAGTCGAATCAATGGCCCACCGCCACTAGCATGATGCTCCTGTTTCTGGAAGCTCTAATCATTGCAATGGGGAAAGTTTACCGCGCTGACTGGGATACATTTCATACTCACTGCCCTAGATGGAGAGAGGCTGGATTCAGACAAGCTATCAGTGGGCTGGAGTTTAATCCAGTCATCTAGCAGCTGCCCAAGGTCTCAGACCTCTCGCTATCCTGCTGCCCCTTATGTTTCCAGAAGCCCAAAGGGGCTATTATACCGCAGCAAACCAGTTCAGTGTCTTGGGAAGCAGAGTGGATTGCATTTGAAAGCTGGTGTAACCCCGAGCTAGGCGACTTGCTTCGAATGGCAGGTTGCATTCATTGTTCAGCAAAGGTTCTTAGAAGCCCCGTTCCTTACTTTTCACTCAAACCTTGACATGTGGTTATGCATTAATGTGCGTTTATGCCTATTGCCTGTAGTTGTTTACTGAAAGAGACGCTCTCTTATGCACAGCCTGGGAAACGAGACTGCAGCGAGAACAAGGATCAGCTCCACCTGGTTGAAAGAGGCAGACCAAACAACGGTGACCAGTTGTAGTTGAGTGCCAGGACAGAGGTCTATGAGATCGATCCTATACATTATGGCTCCTGACACTGGGATGTGCACTGTTTTCATCTACATTTCACTGCCTTTTGGGACAAAAAAAAAAAAAAAAGATACGATCTAGATTTATTATAAAACAGCATCAGCCAAAGAAATAATCATTATACTGAGGAGATCCACAGAAAACGAAGCTTCACTGAAGGACATGATGTCTGTAAGCCACGTATGCCACACACATCATTGGAGCAAGTGTCTTCCGTCGTGGGAGTGGCCGGCCTGTCTGCTGGCATCAAGAAGCTCTGCCCAGTGCCCTTTCTCTTTGGTGAATTAAAGACATACGAACCCTGACAAAAGACTGAAATGATATCAGCAGTTTTAGCTAAAAGCAGGTACAGGGATGGCTAAAATACACTGCCTCAGCAGAACCTCTCTGATGCCTCCTGCCATCAACAGCAGTCACTTTTCTGTGGGAACTTGGTCATAAAGGATTCCAGAATCAAGCCTAGTTTGACAAGTTTAATCTTGATTCATATCTTGCCATGTGGTAGCAGTGAAAAAAAGGTCAAAACAGGGATCCTTGCATGGCAAAAATATATGGTATATTAATTGATGAAAGGTTTTGACTGTCTACTTATCCTTCCAGTATCTTTACCCATACTGCCGAATTCACAGCGATGTCTAAGCTTGGTCATGTTCAGTGTGTAACTTATAAAACCTCAGTTCAGATCTTCACTCTGAAAACAGGGTGTCCAAAAAGACACCCTGCTTCCTTTTCAGGCATATGACTGATGCATAAGGTCACATGGGCCACAGTTTTCCAAACTTTGAGTCCTTTGCAATCAGCTGGACAGATGGGCCTGTGATGTTTGAGGTTTGTAACTTTGCAAAATATCCAGGCGGATCTTGTATTTAAAGCACTGGACTGGCCCAAGAAGAGATCTAGGTTTGAATCCCCCCTATGCCAAGTCATAGAATCTCTCGGTTCCTCCTTTCCCCATATTCCAAATATGGAGAATAATACTCCTTTCTCTGCCTTGCTTGTTCATATTATATGTTTTCAGGCTAAAGAGTGTCTCTTATTAAGTATAGATATAGCACCCAGAACAAAGAAGCACCAAACTCATTTGTGATTTTTAGGCACTACATTTAAGATATAACAGCTAGTCATATAAAACTCTGTTAAGGTGATGTCTGTCTTAAAAAACATTAGTCAGTAAACACAGTTGGAACTGAAATTCCACTCTTCACTCACCTTGGTGTGCTGAGGATTTGAGGTTCAAGCAGTATGTAAAAAAAATGTTCTGAGGTCATTTGCATAGAAACATATAATCTCTGCAGTCATTGGTAGAATCAAATATATTTAAAGACAAAGTTTCAGTCTTACCTCTGATTTTCCAGCTTTTGGTTGGTTGAAGCCAGCTTCTCTGCATATATATATTTTTGCATATATTAAAAAAAAATCACTTTCACTCTGAGATTTTCTTTGCCAAGTTTCGTTCCAAATGACAGTCTTTTGACCAACTAATAAAATTACTGTAACTAGACTAAAAAGGGAAATGCTGACAGATCGTTAGCTACAGCCAGCACTGGTAGGTGCTATTATTCTAATAAATGCTATCATTGTCTTTTGCCATACAAGTTTGGGGGTTTGAGAATAAAAACACAAATAGAGAGCACAGAATAGAGTTGAGGCAAAGTGACAATATTTATGGTAGTAATTATTACAGAGAAAAACTGGAAAAATATGAGTACAGCAAATTGTAACTCTCTCAGATATGTTTTCATTAGAACTAGCTCAGCTGAGACTGAGCCTAAATGAACACTGGACTGGGAGTGTCAGACAGTGATTCTCAAGAGGCGAGGCTGATATAAGCAGATCCTTTGAGCAGATCAGGCTCCAGCTCTAGCATATTAGATATCTGGGCGTTCAACATCCTACCCTTCCTTGTTGGCAGCTTTCTGAAGTGGCACTAACAAAATGAGAGCGTGTCTACTTTCCCATTGGAAAATGTGGAAGATGACCATACGGGCTAAGGTGTTACCCCTAAAGCTGCTGTGATAGAAAAAAATCATCCCTCAGAGCAGCGGTGGTTCACTTTCCAGAATTAGAGAGACTTCCTTATCAGTTGTGGACAGACAGGCCACTGAACAGCCTCTAAATGACACTCAGACAGTATATAATTTCCATGTAAACACGGTAATGTGACCTCACAATTTGATATGACACAACAATGAAAATATCATAGCAGAATGTTAATATATTTGTTGTTTTTTTCTGCCAATCCACTTGTTACAACTGCTCCCCTCCAGACTTCTTGGTCTTCTTGGCCTCTTGATGGCTGCGGTCCATTTGGTCACTTTGCCTCACATGTGGCATGCCACCTTAGGGAGTGTTCCTATAATCAGCACAGATTCATGGAGTTATGCTTTGTGTGAGATCAGGTATAAAGATGAGCTCTCTGATCAGACCCTGGTGTCTAGTAGAAAAATATACTGCACCCTAAAGAACTGCATGTAGCTTTACTGCGAAATTGAATATTACAAGTTGAGTGTGAGTGCCTTAAATTATCTGAAAGGGAGGTGCTATCCTCTGGAATTGCTTAGAAGGAGATAACTCCATCTAGGGAAAGCAATGGGATGAAAATCCTCTCTCTCAAAAAAGGGTGAATTGTTTCAAGGAGCCTAGGCAACATCAAATCCCACCGTTAGGTATAGAGGAGGTAAGAACATGCTTTAGGCAGACAGTTGTGAATAAGCCTAAGAACTAAGCCTGCTGCAGGCTTTCTGCCCCAAGGTGAATGTTACCCCTTATGAGTAAATTAAGTTTTATGAAATAATTTTTCAGCACTGGTATCCATGATCTATTATCTTACATGCTTTGTGCAGCTAATATTTTACAACTGACCTTCATCTGTCTATAGAACCTATAGCCAATAGTGTTTGGAAACAAATGAATCACCAACTAAAGTAATGCATTATTATTATTTTTTAAATGTGCCCTCCTTTGTATGGATTAGATGCATCCAAGAAATTCTGCAGGCAGCTTGAGAACTCTGTAGGTGTTGTTGCTGCTCTAAATGTGTCTGTGAGAAGAATTATAAATGGTATTTACCTTTTAATTAAACAAAGCATCTTGCAAATTAAACACATGCTCTTGCACATGAAAATTTAGTTAGCATCTCTTTTTATTGTGCATCCTATGGCACCCTAGCAGAATACTGAGTCTACAGCCAATACATGAATACACACTGTTAGTTCCCCCCTCCTCTGCACTTTGTGCACTATATATTAGATTTTTTCACATTGAAGGAAAACATTCTGTAATTTACCTTTAATAATTAAGCAGCTCTCCTGCTTACTGTTCTTTTCTGCTTAAAATGTGGAAGTATATTGGTGTGTCCTAAAAGGGCAAAGAAGCAGTTTTGGACATTGTCTGACATGTGTCTTATTATCTTATGTAGGAAATTTGACAGTGAATGATAGAACACCTTAGAGGGTTTTAAGAGGATGATAAAGACAGCGAGGTTTTGCGTGAATGTAGAGTCTAGTTCCTAATAGCTACATACATTTTTACATGCATCGTAGTAATTTGACATTTATAATTCACTGTAGTACTGAGTCTCTGTCATTTTTTTACTGTCAAGATCTCCACATTTGGAAATAAATGTCCTTTCTAATTACTATATGTATTTGAACTCCAGCATTCAGTTCTCCCCTCCTTCCTTATAAGGTAGTAATACATTTTGTCTGGTCCACATGAACCGTGCCTTTGGTGAAATGTATGTAATTCAAGCATATCTGTCCAAAGCATGTTCTTCTGTCTTCTCTCCCTTAGCTGTGAATCTACTTATTTAAACTCCATCCATAAATTCTATTTGAAAATACAGGGGAAAAAATAATTTATGACAGAACAAAACTAAAATAATTAAGAAACTATCCTGGTGCAATATCAGACAGAAAGAAACTTTTATCAATAAATAATAACACTGTATACAATGCAATGCAAGGCATATAGTGCCTTTCACACAAAGAACTAACATACTTGACAGACATTTTTGCTTCATAACACCTTGATAAATTGAGTAAGTATTATTATAGCTATTTTACAGTTAGAATAACTGAGCATAGATAAAATAAGAGACTTGCTTAGGTTACATAGTGAATCAGTCAGATAGCTACAACTGGAATGCAGGAGTCCTGGGCCTGATCTGAAGCTCATTGGAACCAATGAAAAGATTTCATGGTTTGGATTAGCCCCTCTCAATTCCAATTCTCACCTCTAGCCACTTTATCACAGTTGCACTTGAGCAACTGACATGCTAGTGCACTATTGCCTGATATTCTATTTTGTTGTTGAATGTATTTGAGATTTAATATAGTTGAAATGAAACCCTTCAAATGGAATGTTGTCACAGGGTAAATGCCTCCTGCTTTGAAAAGATGCACCTTAAAACAATGGTCTCATGATGCTAAATGAAAGCTGAGATGAGATAAGTTGTTTACTGGAGCTGTTGGAAACATTATGGCCCCATTGTTTTACTTATTTTTGAAGTTGGAAACATTGAAATGGTTTTATTTCTATTGAATCACTGTATTCAGTAAATAAAGGGCAAATCAATTGTTGCTGATGCAGCAGAGTGATAGTTGTCCACGGCACCTTTATTAAAAAAGGTACGTTCAGAATTACTTCAAAAGAGGGCAAGAGGCTATTCCTGATTTTCAGCTGATCAGAAACAAGTCAATTAATAAAGGTACCTGCAACCATTTTCAATGTTTCCTAAGTTTTTGATTGAGACCATCAAGTTACTTGGAGAAGAAAGCATAGACCAATACGCTAAAAGAAACATGAGGCAAATAGAAAATAAGAGCATATTTAATATTTAATAACTATTTCTAAAAGAACAAAAAAATATGAACCTGGGTGTCTACCCAACTGCTCATGATGGTAGATACAAGCACTGAAAGTGTTGTGACAACTAACCCTATCTTCATAGTTCTGGTGCTGGCTTCTGGAAGCCAGGATTGCTGTGCTGTGACTGGTAATGGAGCTTTTTGCTTCCTCTTTATCTCATTTAGAAAACCATATCTCACGTTGTCTTGTTTAAACGTTTCACAGTTTAACTGGATAGGATTTTCAATTGTGAAGAAAATTTGTATTAGCCAACAAATATTGATCATTACTTCCTCTGATGTGTAAAATGTATCTGGGCTGCAGAGGTGAATTTCTCTTCAGTTTTTTTTCTTTTATAGTCTTTCTATTGATCCTCAAGGTTCCACTTGGTTTACTCAAGAGTAATGCAGGAAATGAAGACACTTAACTCTTTCTCAGAACTGCCTAGTCTGTGCAACATTTTTGTGCCACACATTGGTTTAGTTTTTCTCATTGCTTCATAATTTATTCTAGAAATATTTGGTATTTGTAATAATATGTAGGTATTACAAAAAAAAAAAAAGGTGTTCTGAAAATATAAGTAAAATCAAATAGCATGTAAGTCTTTTTATGTATAGCAGAGAGGCCAAGTGACAACTAATTACTCATTTTAAAACCAAAATAACGTATGGGAACATATTTTGTATTTTATGGTTAATATATTTTGTTTATGTTCTTTAATGCATAAGAGCCATAGTCGGAAATCCTTATTTTCTATTAATGTCTTACTCAGGCAAAATTCCTGTTGATGTCAATGAGAGTTTTAAGTGAGTAAAAACTGAATAAGAATTTCTGAATTTCCCCCTTGGTGAGGGGCATCTCTGTAAACAGGATGTAAGCAGAGTCAGGATGAGCTCTACTCTGACATCTGGTGGTGAATTATGGCGAGTGTGGAAAAGAACTCCAGGGGCTGATCTTGTTTGCATAGGCACACCCACTCGCCTGGCATGAAACAACAGCAACTCAAAGTGGTTACTTTGGCTGGTGTGGGATCCCCAGTTTTCTCTGTTATTGGGGCAGGAAGAATAAAGTTTTGTTACCCTGATTCTGTGAATCACGGCCAGTGGAACTGTTGTATGACAGAATGACTGAGTGAGTCCTTCACCATTACCTAAGTAGCACTTGCTTGACAAGGGGCATGGGTTACAAAAGCCAGTGAATGGAGAGAGGATGGTGACAGGTATTTGTACCTGATGGTATGCCCCCCCTCCCCCCCGGGTTTGAAACACCAATTGCACTATCTCTTCTCTCCACTGTTAAATGTCAGAGCTAACTTTGATTTCATTAGGAGTTTAGTTACAGGCTGCTGAGCTGAATTCACTTTGGGCCAATGGTGCACTAGTACTGGGGCTCCCCTACTATGAGCTGAAATTGCTAAGAGCTGAAATCACAAAAGAGCTAAAGTTATTAAAAGCTGAGATCACCGAGTGCTGTGTTAACTAGTGGGGGAGCCTGAAGCTATATTGCTAAGCAGCTGGTGGAGCAATTTGTGGGGACGACTGGAGGAGCAGCGAGCGGCGCGGAGCCTTGCGGGGCTGGTTGGAGCGGCCCAAGGAATGGTGAGCGGAGCTGTTTGCGGGGACGGCTGGAGCGGCTCACAGGTCAGTGAACGGAGCAGTTTGTGGGACGGCTGGAAGTGGACTGGCTCGTGGTGAAGGCTGCGGCGGAACCCCATGGAGAGACGGCCGGCTGGCCTCGGATCACGTAAGGTGCCCCTTAACACCCTGCGTTGCCCCCCCTTTTACTCTGGGGCTGCACTGACCAGGGACAGAGACTTTGGGTTTGTTGGACTTGTGGGACTTTGGGTGGTTGCAGGACCCAAGAGACTTTGGGGGTGTTGGACTTTGGGGACTCTGGGTGATTTTTGGGTTGCTGGATTCAAGAACCCAAGGGAAAGGACACAGCCCAATTTGCTGGGGTGGGTTTTTTGCTCATGGTTTGTGTTATGAATCCTGTTTGTGGTGTTTTTCCAATTTAATGCTGATGTCGTTTACTTCATGTTATTAAACATTTTCTGCTACACTCAGACTCCGTGCTTGCGAGAGGGGAAGTATTGCCTCTTAGAGGCACCCAGGGGGTGGTATGTAATTGTCCCAGGTCACTGGGTGGGGGCTCGAGCCAGTTTTGCATTGCGCTATTGAAACGGAACCCCTAGATACAGGACCCGGCCCTTGTTGCTGCCAACTTAGAGGGGCAGAAGGGTTACAAGAATAACTAAGGGAATTTCCAAGACTTTTTCCACGGTGCCTGAATTTTTTAGTTGGAATTCTTCCAAAACATGAGAAGAACTGTATATTGCCATGTTTCAGAGTAGCAGCCGTGTTAGTCTGTATCCACAAAAAGAAGAACAGGAGTACTTGTGGCACCTTAGAGACTAACAAATTTATTAGAGCATAAGCTTTCGTGGACTACAGCCCACTTCTTCGGATGCATATAGAATGGAACATATATTGAGGAGATATATATACACACATACAGAGAGCATAAACAGGTGGGAGTTGTCTTACCAACTCTGAGAGGCCAATTAATTAAGAGAAAAAAACTTTTGAAGTGATAATCAAGCTAGCCCAGTACAGACAGTTAAGAAGTGTGAGAATACTTACAAGGGGAGATAGATTCAATGTTTGTAATGGCTCAGCCATTCCCAGTCCTTATTCAATCCTGAGTTGATTGTGTCTAGTTTGCATATCAATTCCAGCTCAGCAGTCTCTCGTTGGAGTCTGTTTTTGAAGTTTTTCTGTTGTAATATAACCACCCGCAGGTCTGTCACTGAATGACCAGACAGGTTAAAGTGTTCTCCCACTGGTTTTTGAGTATTTTGATTCCTGATGTCAGCTTTGTGTCCATTAATTCTTTTGCATAGAGACTGTCCGGTTTGGCCAATGTACATGGCAGAGGGGCATTGCTGGCACATGATGGCATATATCACATTGGTAGATGTGCAGGTGAACGAGCCCCTGATGGTATGGCTGATGTGATTAGGTCCTATGATGATGTCACTTGAATAGATATGTGGACAGAGTTGGCATCGGGGTTTGTTACAAGGATAGGTCCTTGAATAAGGACTGGGAATGGCTGAGCCATTACAAACATTGAATCTATCTCCCCTTGTAAGTATTCTCACACTTCTTAACTGTCTGTACTGGGCTTGCTTGATTATCACTTCAAAAGCTTTTTTTCTCTTAATTAATTGGCCTCTCAGAGTTGGTAAGACAACTCCCACCTGTTTATGCTCTCTGTATGTGTGTATATATATCTCCTCAATATATGTTCCATTCTATACGCATCCGAAGAAGTGGGTTGTACTCCACGAAAGCTTATGCTCTAATAAATTTGTTAGTCTCTATATTGCCATGGTTACACATAAAGGAAAACATGACACAATGTTAAGGAAATGGCTACAACTTTATCGTAAGAGTTCAGGTAATATAACAATGAATGCAAACAATCTTTACAGCCATAGGAACATGCTGTTTTTCTATCAACTGAAAACATTCTTGAAGCAAATTAAAATCAGGTGACCTCCTAGGTACTTTGCATTGTCCCACTCTGTTAAACCTTTGATATCCTAGACCAGGCCATGTGACCTAGAACATGTGCCAAAACCACTACCTGCCCCTCACCCCCTGTCTCCCCACCACTCTCCACTGGTGGGTTACCTCAAGCATTCATAGAATCATAGAATCACAGAATATTAGGGTTGGAAGAGCCCTCAGGAGGACATCTAGTCCAATCCCCTGCTCAAAGCAGGACCAATACTAACTAAACCAGCCCAGCCAGGGCTTTGTCAAGCCGGGCCTTAAAAACCTCTAAGGATGGTGATTCCATCACCTCCCTAGGTAACCCATTCCAGTGCTTCACCACCCTCCTAATGAAATTGTGTTTCCTAATATCCAACCTAGACCTCCCGCACTGCAACTTGAGACCATTGCTTATTGTTCTGCCATTCCGCGGATTGGAATAAGCCCCTTTACCCAACCAATCAGATGGGGAGTCACAGGCCAGCCACCAATTGCAGTCTAAATCAGCTCCACAATTTACTCTCCTGTAAGATTTACCTGCTTGTACACTGTCAGAAACAGGACATGACATGGGTACACAATGGCCAAGTTTTTTTCAAACTTGGGTGCCTAAAGATTGTCCTGCATAGTGGTGAATTTCACTTTTATTGTACTCGCTAATATTTACAATACTGCAAGAGAGAGTTCACTACTATGCATCCATTTATCTCCACATATGATTTATATCTTCTATTTTCTGATCCTATTACTTCCAAATCAGCTATGAGAATGTATATTTCAAGAATAGAAGACAAATATGAGACAAGTACACCTCATTAAGCATTCTATATGCATGCAGAATTGGGAAGCCAGGGATTCCTTAGTGTCTCATTCTCAGCAGGTTTGCAAAAAATAAAACCCAGAATCATTTCAATGTATTCAGAAGCAGTGCAAACAAAATTATATAAATCTCAAGTGTTTCCTATTACCTTTCCTCCTTACTCAGCTTCCAGCAACAACTTCTGACATTTATCAGAAGATGTAGTAACTAGAAAGTAGATGGGGGTATGTGCGTGTTGGGAATTTTACTTGCACAAGAACTGTGGGATTAGGCATCTTCTCTTTTCCTTAGAAAATAATTGCTAAATAGGGGTTGTGGTTCTAGGGTAGGATTCTTTCCTTAGGATCAAGAGGTCCCAAGTCCATATCCTGGACAAGCCCTCACAGCTATTATAAAAATTATGGTTCATTTATAAAAGAAGGATGGTCTTGTGGTTAAAGCACTAGCCCGGGAGTTAGGGCTTGTCTACACAAATAGTTAGTTTGTGGCAAGATGGTTTGTGAAGCTACCCCGCACTAGACTGCTGTGGTCTAACTGTTCACGTGCTGAGGACATTACCAGTTTGTTAGAGCGCTCTGAGCTAGTCCCATTTCCAAGAGGACTAGATCAAAGCACTCTAATGAACTGTTAATGTGTGTCAGCAGGGTCTACATAGACAGTTAATCCATACCCCAACTTTCTGCCAGTTAAATGTTAATGTCCACAAGCCCTTAGATTGTTTTAGTTCAGTTCCCTGCTCTGCTACCCACTCACCATGACTTTGTGTCATTCACTTAATTTGTCTGTGCTCCAGTTCCACATTTGTAAAATGGAGGTAATTATATTCCCTTTCTACCATCCTTTGTCTATCAGACTAGACACTCTTTGGAGTGGGGACTAGAGGTTTGTACAGCATTTAGCACAACAGGCCCCATTCTAAACAATGCTGTAATTCAAATACTCATAAAGATGTTATAACACAAGTGAAAGCTGAAGTGTTGGTCTTATTTCTAACATTTTGTCCAAAGGGAAGGTGTACATTTCCAGGCTGGAAAGGCTAGAAAAGGAAAGGCAGTGAAAGTGATTCATTTAATTCCTAAGGAAAGGGGCTCCTTTGTATTTTATTATTTGGCAGGCCTCTTCCAGTTCCTCTTCTTTTCTTCTTTCCCCCTCCAAATGGAAGGTGGAATGGAAGGTGGGAACCAGGAACCTCTTGGTACCAACTGGCAGAAGGCACAGAGGTGCATGAGGGTGACAAGGATTCTCTGGGGCTGGTAGCTACATGACCAGAGTGCCATGTAAGGTCTCTACTGAAAGCCTGTGTCAAACTGATCTTCATAATCATTGTGAACCTTGTATAGAAATAATATGTAAAGAGGTGTGTGTGTGTGTGTGTGTGTGTGTGTGTGTGTGTGTGTATACACATACCTACATACGTATACTGAAAATTGTGTTCTTAAGGTATGTCAGACAAGTTGTCAGAAAGTGATGAACAGGTTCTCTTCAGACAAGGGATAGGAGACACTTATCTCCCTGGCTGACCATTGTGTATTGTGGGTCTTGCAATGGAAATCTATTTGCATATGACATCACCAGCTAATCATGATTACCAGGTCAACAAGAGATCACAAAATCTATAGGGAGGAACACACATAGACCAGTTTATGACTAAGATCAAAGTCTGGTATATCAGGAGAATGCAAGGAGACACCCAATATTCTGCCTAGGAAGTAAACTGACAATGGGCTTGCTTCATGAACAGAAAATCACAGGCAAGCCTGGCAGTAATCGACTGGAAAGATTTTGGGTGAGTTTTTGCTTTTATGACATAATCTCAGATTACTTAAGTTTAGACTGTAGTGTGATTTTATTGTACATGACCCTTTTGTTTCCAATATTTCTGCTTGATATGATCTGAATCTCCATTTTCTGTTAATACATTTATACTTGCTTTCTCTAGCTCTGTGTAGTTTGAAAGTTTGTCTCTTTTCCCAAAGGAAGTGGGTCCAATGAAAGATATTACCTCAACCACCATGTCTCGTGTCTCTCTAATATCCTGGACCAACACGGCTCCATTTGGATCTGTTAATTCAGTGAGCATCCAGTGGAGAAGAGGCTGGACACTGCAGGAGGATGCTTAGATACACACCAACCTTCGAGTCCTCTATTGCTCACCTGCAGGCAGCCAGCAGAGCCTGTGTAGCCTGAGAGGGAAATAATTGTGCTGCCTCTGGCTGTGGATGTCAGGAGCTGACCTCTGGCAGGTACAGACAAGGCTTCCTCATGCTAACAGCAGGTGATAGCGAGGTGCCTCACAACCCTGGGTATCCCCAGCAAGCATCACAGGAGGATCCCTTTTCCTGGCAAGGATCAAGAGGGGGAAATAAAAAGGATATTGTACAGCTTCCACTTTTTGCCTCTAATGGGTTAATGTTAGTTTCAGACTTCAGGATCTCGTGGATGCACGTGTATTCAGCTGAAATAAGGATGCAGTTGCCTTGTGAGAACTTTTCCCAATAATTTTCTTAAGAAAGGAATGAAATTGAAAGGCAAGAGAAGACTTTGTACTGGCCTTCAGTGAGTAAGGAATATTGGAGCAGGATCTCCCAGGCACCAGCCATACTAACTACTGAGCAAAACAAGTGGTAGTCAGAGGTGTTGTCTTACAGCTGTAAAAGACATCATGACAGTTTAGAATGTGAAACAGTGAAGCACACAAGTCCCAATCAATAGACAATTCAGAGTTTGGAGAGAAGACAGCAGTGACAGGAAGCATCTGTGCTCTGGTAGCCTCAACAATGAACACAAACATTAAAAATATGAAGTGCTATTGATCAGTGGCGTTGGAACAATTTGTATAGTGGGGGTGCTGAAAGCCATTGAACCAAACTGTAAACTCTGTATATGATGAAACCACTTCAAGCTAGGGGGTGCTGCCATAGCCCCATCACACCTAGTTCCAGCAGCATTGCTATCAATGCCTCTAAAGCAGACACTAGAGGCAAAATCTTGTAGTTATTACTCTGGTAAACTCCCATTGCCTGAATGAGAATTGAAAAATTTGGCCCTCGGCTATTAAGAATACTGCTAATAATTTGAAATAAAATTTCTCATTAGCTTTTACTCTTTGCAGTCATATCAGATGCATGTTGAATATGTAGTTGGCTGTAGCAGTGGTCTGGGTTTGCCAATGTTGAGACATATTCAATTTCCCTGTAATGTGTAGACACAGTCCCAAATTCTCTCCATTATTGTTACAGTCTGTTTACCTCTACAACGACCTTCCAGGCTCCATTGTATTAAGCAGGCTAGTGATACAGAATCAGTATATATCAAAAGTCAAGCCCCCTTGTCAATAACAATACTACTAATAATACTGGAAGTAGTATAACTTGATATAACCCTTTACTGTTCAAGACAAGTCTTTATCCAAATCACTCGGCCATATGAATAAAAGCAAATGATGCAGATGAAAACTAATAAACTGGGAAGGTGGGCAGCTGTGCAGAGTAAGGATAAATCTCAGCAAGTGACCACAGATCTCAGTTATTTAAAGCCCTCTCTTACTCAGAGTAAGATGAGTTTAAGAAAATAAACACAAAGTTCGGTTCTTTCCAGTGTTTCTTTGTATGTAATTCTAGCTATGGATTCTCCAGTTGAATCATAAAGAACAAGTGTATCTGGAAGCATGTAGGCGCCTGAAGCCAAGTGTAAGTGAAGGTATAGGTTTGTGCAGAAATTAGGGGTCTGATCCAGGGTCTGTTAAAGTCTATGGGAAAACGCCCATTGATATCAGTGGGAGTTGGATTGGGCCCAGATTGAAGACACAGAGGAATCTGTTTTCACTTGCTCTGAACACTAAGAGTTGCACAATCAATGTGCTAGCTCTTCAGAAAAAAACAATAACCAAAAGCTACCATTGTGTTTGTATTTTCCCAGAGCATAAAAAAAAAGAAACGTGCTCACATCATACGTCCTTCACTTTCTGCTTTCTCTTTTGTCCCCACTGAAATGTGCTTTCTATCTTTTTCAAAAACAAAAAAGGATACATCAGGTTTAAAAAAATGTTCATAGGCAATGCAAGACAAAGCAGTATATTCTATGTTAAATCAACATTGTGATGAGGGATGAATACAATTCATTGTACTAGATTTTTTTCTTGAAAATTATTAAAATTCATAGCTCAGAGGTATGAGTGCTTCTTTAAGAAAGGTACTTATGTTATCCCCAAAATAGCACCAGTGCCATGTGATGTTTCAGTTGCCATGGTTACCACAAATTTGTTATTTAACAGCAAAGAAAATAGATGCACAAAACATGCTAATTATAACTGGTACAAATCTTTCTAAATGTTTTATATGAATATGCATGTGTGTTTGATGCATAAGGAATTAGGAATGCCCTTTCTCAAATAATTCTGCAAGTTTTTAGAGTATTTTTGTACCTGACTGCCAAGTACAGTGTGTGGCTATTACAGCACAGAGAAAAAGGAGATTGAAAAATTGCAGTCGGGGTAATTTATATAAAACAGTGCAGTTTTCTATTCAAAAAGCTTGAGATTCCTGCAGACCAAAGATGTTTTTAAATCTATTGAATCTTTGTACTTTTAAAGGACTTTTGATGCATTTGGTTTGTTTCTTCTTTTCTCCTCTCTTTCCCTGTGTGAAAAAGGCTTCATTTCTGGATTGAAATGTCTGAGAAACAATTCTAAGAATGTTTTAAGTGAAGCTGCATATTACTAAATTGATATGTTAATGTGAATGGAATAACTGGCTTCCCTACAAAGTACTGTACACCAATTATCACTGCAAAAAGAGCTACTGCTAAAGATAGATACATACCCATGTACCTTGTACACTGTAATAGTATGATCACAACATCAAGGGCTAGCTTGTGCTTTTGGCATAGCATCCAAGGTAAGGGGTAGTTCACAGACAAAGTTTTTCCCAGGGCTCTCCAGTTGTGCAGTGAGGGAAGATGGTGCTGTTATGGTGGGTGCCCAGAGTCATGTCTCTGCCTTTTCCGTGCCCATTCTCTGCCCAGTTACTCCCAGAGACAAGCATCTGGGGCACAGTCTCTACTCTTCCTTGAGTGTTGGAGCTGTAATACTTAACAGTCCTAATGTGGTCTGCACAAGAAGGCAGGGAGGAATCCTTACTTTCTTCATAGCTATGTTGGAAAGGGTCTCGATTGACTTCTATATTAAACATGACCATGACTGTGAGTTCTTGTGAAAGAACAACTAACACAAGGCAGATATTGGACAGCTGCAGGATGCTTGCATTGGCAGAGCAAGCACTGACTGAGCAATTCTCATTTCATAGTGCAGATGGGTCAGGGCTTCACATCCCCAACAGCTCAATGTTGGCTAGAATTGGATACCCGTGGCTGCAGACTTGGCTTCCTATACCTTCCTGATGAAAGGAAGATGATCTATGAGCCTCTGGGGCAGTATTATTATAAGGTAGTCTTTGCCACACTCTTTTATTGCTGCTAAAATGCCATCACTCTTGCTGAGACATGGTGGGTGAGGTAACATCTTTTATTGGACTGGTGAGAGAGACAAGCTTTTGGGCTTACACAGAGCTCTTCTTCAGGTCAACACGGCTACCACAACACTGCATCACTCTTGCTGTTATTTGAACTCAAGCCCTATTTCTTTTAAAGGCATTTATTTCTTCTTTTATGATGATACACTGGCAGAGTTAAGGTCCCATGCATGTGTTGTGCTCCCAAGTGATCACATTAGGCAATATGGATCATGCAGTCATATATTTATAGCACATTTTTTTCACTTTCACACCCAAAGCACATGGTAGTTGGCTGCTGTATTTCAGACATTGCCATGTGTCAGGGATATTGACTGGAAAACCTTCTATGCAGCTTGCTGTCACACAGCTATTGATATCTGCTGTAACAAGAAAAGATGTTATAGCATCATCATTCTGTTTGATGCAAGGTAGTCTTTGATATTTGACCATTTTATATATATATATTATATAAATAATATCCTTTTACTAGTGTCATGGCAAGTGCAAGTTAAACTGGTGATGGTGGAACAACTAGCATCATAACTGGAAAAATTTAAAGTTTTCCTCTTGTCTGGAGGGACTGTGGTGGGTTCCCAGCAATGAGTTGGGAACCAGCTGTGGTGGTGGGGGACTGACAGCAACTCTGCATCAGGTGGAAACAATTAAGGAAGGAACAATGATGTGCACTGTATGAGTTATTGCTGGATAGTCCCCAGATGAGTTAATAAAATTACAGCCTAATTAAACCAGATCCCTTGTATCTTGTCAGCCTTCCTGAATGTCCAGGATAACAGCTCAATTCATACACAGGCTTTTGTAGGTCCTATGCATAAGTGTGCACTTTTTCACCCTTGGTGGCTGTGAAGGAAGCCATATTAACAGCACTGGAAAATTAACTCCTCTAACAACAAAGAGGTGCAGAATGGACAATGAGAACGGAAGATTCCCAATACTGACCAATACACGTGCCTTACATTTCTTAGGGCCAGCTCTTGTGGTGAGAGTGCAATTCAGTTTTGGGGTACTCTCTTGAGGCTGCCTCAAGAGTCAGTTGGTCAATTAGAGTCAATATTTTGTAAAAATTAACTTTTTTGAAGAAATGACAAAATTGACCAGAGATCAGCACCACACACACCTGCTACGGTAAGTGGCTACTGTTTCATTCATATAATAATTCATAAAATATTTTAAATCAGATGGAAAAATATGTGTTATCAGAAAATGAGGTACATAAAGTCAGGAACCCAATAGTACACTCAGTGAAGTTTTCTTTACCAATCAGATGCTACTATCCACAGTGGGATCAGCCTGCAACATCATAATACTTCTCCACTTTGCACTGGTGTTAAATGCTTGAGCAGACTACCAGTACTAATTATTAATATCCCTTCCAGCTCAGCAGGCAGTGCTGTTGTACTCCATTGTACAAAGTTTGATTACATTTCTGGCTAACCTTTCTGAAAAAATTATTTCCACACAACAATAAAATTATCTTGATTTTAAATTAACCAAAACATCGTATGATCTGATTTTCAATCATATATATGAGAGTCACAAACAGAGGAGTAGAAACGGGAAATGTCAGAAGGGTAGGCCAGTCAGTGCAATAGACAGCTAGCCATCTCCTCCTGCTTCATATTCAGGGCTGAGTACTCATGCACCAAACCTGTCTTTTCATTTAGCGTTATTTACTTGCCTCCTGCTGGCTTTCTACTTCCCTGTTCTCTCATGATCAATCTTTTATGCTAGATGTATTTCATCTAGTGGAATTACGATAGTCTGGCTTTCTACTCTCAGGTACAGCTAGTTTATCGTATTACATACCATGGGTTTATCAATGCCATCTTAAAGTGACTGCTGTATTGGCATCAGTTTTTAGTTTCACTGAAGTGAAGAGGGTAATCTGCCAATTCCGTACAAAGATTTTCTGCGGCAAGAATGGGGGGCAACTTGAAGGCCATGATTGTTTTCCATGTAAATGGCTGTTTTGGTTTGTGTTTACATGATTATCTGTAATTGATTTGTATGCCTAACTACAACCGCCTCAAGCTGTTTTTAATTATTTTGTTCTCAATACAATACTGGGGATTATCCATACACAGCAGCACAAACCACTTTAGAAAGAGTCAGCCATAAACTGCAGTGAATAGGAAGGTTCTTAATGGGCGATTTAAAGGGAAGAAGTGACCCCCCGCCCAATCAGAGAATGTGAGGCTACATTCACAGGTGGATCTGTGGGTGCTATTCCCAGCTTGAGTAGACATACTCATGCTAGCTCTCATTGAGCCAGTTATGCAAGCAGCATAGCTTAAAGCTGCTCCCCTGCAGCTACTATGGAAGTTACCATAGGGCTGGATAGAGTATAATCAGGGAGTTGTGATTGGATCCCTATCAGAAGAGCTCTGGCACAGTGAAAACACAATTTGCTGCTACATAACTGACTCATATGGTGCAATTAAATTTCCAGACAAAACTGAATGTATTGTCTAGTGATTGAAGCAGACAGGCCTCCTCTCATCTTCAATTTTCAGCCCTGCCACTACTTGCTTTATCAATTAGGATAAGTTATTTAACCTCTCTGTGCCTCAGTTGAACCTTCTGTAAGATGGATATATTATCTCTACACAGGTGTCATCAAAACTGATGGGCAATCACTGGTCAAGTGGCCATTCATTGGCAATGAAGGAGGGCAGGATTGATCTGTATTTTAGCAAACAACAACATGGAAGCTCTTTCATCACGAGACTCCATATCTCTATCCTCACAGCTGGAAGGAATTTCATCTAGAGGTAACCTTCAGGAAAATGCTTTTCAGATGGTGACTGGGCTATAAAAGTGAGGGGACAAAAACACCCCAGGTTATCTCTTTTTCTCTCTCCCTTTCTCCCTTCCAATCTCACTCTCTTTCCTCTAAGAAGACAATGGAACCAGACTTTTGACTTTGGGAGGGATCCTGACATGAAAATTTTAACAATGTTGCTGGGAACATGTGGCAAGGATTTTACCTTGAACCAAGTCTAATTTGGTAAGTTTTAGCTACTAGAAAGCTTTTTATCTTTATTTTTCTTGTAAACTTTTCTGACTTTAATATCTTATACTTGTACTCATTTAAAACCTCTCTCTTTGTAGTTAAATAAACTTATTTCACTTTTTAATCTAAATTAATCCACTGTTGTGTTTAAACTGAACTGCTGAATAACTACTTAAAGTAGCAGGCTGGTGGATATTGACCCCTTATAGGGACAACAGACCTCAAATATCTGAACTGTCCAGGAGAGGGCTGGACAGTGCAGAACACATATTTTGGGGAAAATTCAGGCCTGAGAGTGTACTGGGGTCACTCTGCAAGTAGTAACCAGGACTGCTGGATGCCAGAGGGTGACTCTTGTGTTGCTAACAGGCTGCTGGACTAGGACTGCAGCTATACATAGACACTCAGGGTCTGACCTGCATGATGTTTATGAGTGGCCCAGTTTGGATTCAAGAACAGCAAAGCACTGTGAGGCACCCAGGTTTTTAGGGCAGGTGATGACACAAACCCTTACTGGTGTGGATTGCACCCCAGAATGTGATAGGGGTGTAGTCAAAACAGGATTTATACATAGCATACTATTTTAACTGAGATTTATTGTTTAAGCACTAGTGTAACAGTGTTAAGGGAGTTTCAAGTGTGGTGGCTGGGAACAGTCAAAGAAAGATTACAGCTCGTTTTCTGTTTGCTTATTTCAGGTAAGGAAAATAGAAATAGCAAGGCATAATATGAGTGCCAGTGAAGCAACAATAAAGCTAGATCTGGCCAGGTTGGAGAAAGAACAAAGAGCATGAATACCAAAAGTGGCAAGCAGACCTGAGAACCAAGGCTTCAGTGCAGGTGGTGACACAACTCCTCACTGGTCTGAACTGCACCATGGAATGTGACAATAGTATCATGCAAAAATGTATGGAACACTATGGGAAATGTAACTATTTCTGAACTCCTAATATATAACTTTCATTAATAGTCCAATTTTGAACCAGTTTAAATATTTGCACTTTTTGATCATGGAGCTGAGATGAATAACTTTTGAGAGGCATATTCTGGTGGATGAAATAGTCTATGGATTTTATCAATACAGAGAGCACAGATGGAGATATTTGTCTGACCTTTATATAGCTCTGAGTGCCATCAAATGTTGAGGGCATGAACAAGGTTCTGCCATCCATGGGCCATCCTTTGCCTCACCTCCATGTTGTTAAATTCCATAAATTTTTCCTTTATACCAGATAAAATCAAATATGTTATCACCATCTGTGCTCTGCTATACATGTTAACAACATTATGAGTGGAAAGGTACATAGACAGTACTGGTTTACAAGAAACAATTTTTAGTTTCCACATAGCTATGTGTTTTCATGGGCTTTTTAACCTTTTAAATAATAATTAAAATAACAGCTATGACACTATTTTTATGCCCTTGAAGGAATCACATTTTTAAAGTAACTATTAAAAAGGAAATAAATGGTGCTGTATTAAGGGTCACATAAAGGGGAAGTAAAAGGGGAAATAAAGGAATTTATAATGTCAACAGAAGTTTGTGGGCCTGATTCACCACGTCATTACTCCAATGGCGTGCTGGTAAAACTCCATTGATTGCACTGGAGTAATGCAGTAGTGAATCAGGCTCATTGACTGCACAGTGGCTGTTGTAGTTTTGTAGCTTTCCTAACTGGTTACAGTTAGGCTGGTAAGTGTGTAGACACATTGAAAAAAATAATTCCACTATGTTCTCACTGGCAACTGGGACTTTGGGATAGCTGATCCTCTCTTAGTGAGACTTTTTTCTGGAAGAAGTGGTCCTTTTCACCTGCTGATGGTCTGGCAGCTGCATTCTTGCTAATCTTAGCTTCTGGGCATCAGGGAACCTGATGACGATAATTCCCTTCCCTCCTTCTGGAGACAGTTGTCTCACCCATATGAGAAATCCTTTTTTTAACCAATGCTCAGAAACCTCTCAGATCAGTTTCATTTGTAGAGTAAAGTAGGCAAATTCCTTAAAGCAAAGCTAAACTCTACACACTGTAGTACGGAATCCATATGATCAATAAACACTAGTGATATTAGAGGTCGATTTTTGCAAGACATAAAAAAGTTGGGTCTCAGCCAAATATTGTCTTCTCTTTTATGTAGTTAGGCTAGTACCAGGGTAGATAGCATCTTTACAATCATATTTCAATCAGTACTCTAACTTACAGCAATAATAAGCTGATACGAGACTCATTCAAATGAAAGGAACTGAGGGTCTTCATAGTGCATGGTTAGAAAACACAATATTAAACAGGATTTAAAATCTCACCGTTGCTATCCTATTACCAGAGTTTGATTCTAAGGGTTGGGAATCCGTCTGTAAGCATTTCACTCAGACAAAAGAGAGTCAACTAATATTTTCTGAAATGAAAACAGCCCTGGATGTATTTTAACTATCCAACTTAGATTCAAAATACTGCTTGGTTGTATAAAAAGAAAAAGTTTGCATTATAGGAAAAAAAGATATTAGTTAAAAGGATACTCCCAAATAGCTTAGGCAAATATTGGAACTACATTCTCCTAAACATTTAACAATGTCTTGAGCAATGTTCTCTGAATTTCCAATAAATATTCTTCATATTTATTTCTAAATCCACCACTCTCCCACTGATAATTTAAAAGTGACAATATTTTTTATGTAGGACCTATAATGTTTTGTGCTTGCTGAAGCAGAGTTTCCAGAGGGAGCATATGTAATTCACAAACTCTATTCTCATAGTTGTGTTGACATCACCGAGAAGGCTGATGCACATATAACAAAGTAAATAAAATGGAGGTACGTTCATTCGTTTCATAATAAGCAAATGAAAGCTAAATGGAAAAGCACAAACTCAGTAGAGTCTTAAGCAGGCATTAAAAAAAGAAAATAGAAGAAAATTAGAAATGTATAACTATGGAGACTAAATAAAAATATTATTTAAAAAGAACTAGTCATAAGCATCTCGTTAACATGATGATAAGCACGTGAAAAGGAGGGAGAACTAACTCTGGACAACCCAGTTTAAGTTTGTGTTGGAACAAAGATGACGAGATTAAATAGTTATATACTGAAAAAGGTGATACACAATATGACTAAAATGATGAGATAACATGAGATAAATGGTAGTTTTGTGTGTGGAATAAGGACACACTATGGTTCTACGAGAATGATGATTTATTTATACAGCTACACAGACGCACATGCCATCAATAAATAAAGTGATAGGCCTTTAGGAGTTCACAATCTACATGAACACAACCTGGAAGAGATGATAAAGAGAAGGGGGGTGCTAAGATAATATCACATGGCAGAGAGTAAGCACTTCTGCACTCTGCAGGCAGTATTCTGAGCATTAAAAAATATAAGAAACTTATGACTTACATGTTTCAAAAATGTGGGATTAGCCACACTGAGTAGACCCAGGCTCTAGTCACTGCTTATGGCCTCTGAATAAGTTTCCCTACACAACAAATGTCACAACACTGTTAATCTGAGCAGTGAACATTCCTGTAGTTCAAATTTTGGTTCCCCCAGAATAACAACACAGTAGAATGGTTTAAATTACTATGAAAAGATCAGTAACAATAATTATTGCTTAATTACTTATACAGTGTGAAAATTTCAGGAGTGCTTATAGAATTACCATTTATTTAGCGGTTGTTTCACTAAATAAACAGCTTCCAACATTATAAATGATATTTTTATGTATTATTAATTATTATCTACATGGCAGGAGTGCCTCGGACCCCCAGTCATAGATCAGGACTCCGTTGTGCTAGGCACTGTACAAACATAGAACCATCTCTGCCCCAACAAGCTTACAATCTAAGTATAAGACAAGAGGCAACAGATGGCTTCAGACACAGTTTTGTGGAACATAGTAACAATACCTGACTATTGAGAACAACAAATACACTATTTTTTACTTTTTTTCCTTTGTCTTCAGATTCACATATAAAAAGATGGTTATCTTTTCCCTTTGAAAGTCAATGTCTTATTATTCCAAATGCATATAGAATCCTCTACTTATCTCAGAGTTTCTTTCATGTTGCAACCATAGGATTGTTACATATGGATTCCTTGGTTTATTTTGGGTGAGTCAGCATGAATGGTGTCATTTTTTTCTAGCAAATCCAAAAGAGCACGTCCAGTTTCTCATATAATCTATGGACTTTTTTTTTTCTTTCAGAGCCCCACTGCTAGTCCAAAAATCCTTAACAAGTCTTGGCTTTCACTTGATCTTCTAAAGTATCAAATCTTTAGCTTTGAAATTAATTCAATTTCAATAACTTTCTTTAAATAATTGTCCCAACTTGTTTGTGCTCCCAGGGTCTGATTCTGATCTCACTTAGACCCGTTTTCTACTGATGTAAGGCCACTAACTGATGTGGAGTTCCTTTTGATTTGCACCAGTGTAAACGTGATCAGAATGGGGGGACACAGTGGACTTTTTTCAGCCTATTAACCTCTCTCTCTCTCTCTGTAGACCATCCACTGATTCAGACTGCTGCTATATGTTTTCCTTTCCATTACTGTAAATTCAGACTATGCTGGGTCAGCTTTGCTCTCGAAGAAGCTTATTATGAAGTTTATTAATTCATCATTCACAGATTCCAGTAAGGATCTAATGGCCCTAAGTTGCAAGGTGCTCAGCATCCCAGTGAAGTCAATGGGAATTGAGAATGACAATACAGTACTCCATTGGATTGGGCCCTTAAAGACCTAGCTGTCTTTGCCAAGGTTGGTGGAGAGAAGGTCTGGGTCAGGATATCTCTGGTATATGTGTGCCTTGAAGAAATCTTCCATGGTAATTTTATTTTTCTCCTTCTGGCAATTTTTTAAAAGTTTCCCTTGCTGCTTGCAAGTCCCACTGCAAAAATCCACCACTAATGCATTTTTTATAAAATAAGAGACCTAACTAAATGATGTGTTCCAAGTGGAAATCTTTAAATTATCTCCTTGAAAGTTTGAGTGTAGGATTCACGACTGTCAGGTTACATATGTCATTATCTCCTTTATGTCTGGAATCTCTTTCAAAAAGAATATAGAGGTTGTGTTGGCATTATCATAATCAATTCTGTCAGTGATATTATTGGATTTACTTGAATTTCTGAACAGCATCATTTCTTATTGTTGTTTTAAATCTTCTTGGATATTGTGCAGCCTACATAGTATCTTTTATGATTTTCTCATCCATTTACCTAACCTGAACAAATGAGATTACTAAATGATAGTAAAAGTACCTATGAACTTTTCCTGAACTAGAATAAAATACAGTGCAAATTATTTAGCATATTGTAATGACTAGGAGGTCTATACAGGTGCAAGTTAATTTGAAAACCAGAAGAAAGCATGCTCGCATCTAGTTAGCATCCTTTTGTATATAAACCAGATTAACCATATATCAAACTAAAGGCATGAAATCAGGTCAGGGCCAAATGGCATTGTGAATGAAACTGGACAATGCTATCAAACAATACAGTTCTACATGTGGTTTAGCCATCCGAGTCCTTTATAAAATTGCTCAGTTGACACACCGGTATGTTTAAATCATGGACACATCTTATAGGCTGCAGTGCAGTATGGACAGTAAAAAGGAATAAGATGCTTAATGGTGTGAGATACTTACTATAAACTATAGTCTCTCTTTCTCTTTCTTTCTCTCACTCTTTGTGATATAACTGGAGTTCTTCTTTTTCCCCACTTGCCTGACTTCTCTCTTACTAACCGAAGGGGCTCTGCTCTCCCCACTGGAAAATATGATTAATGCCAATGTCGGATCTGCTCAAATCCAAGATGATCATCTCATTCTCCAACGTCTATATCCTGAAGAGAGTATAAACCCCAATACTAGTACACAGATGTAATTGTTCCAGGGGATGCCACTCGTATTAAAGCAATGCACCTCCAAAACACGTACATTACGCTGTAATTCCTTTTAATAATTACACTATGTGCTGGTGACATAAGCAACATACTCCAAGTTCACTCTTGTAGTTTATGTCCCTGGAATTCCTTGATGGAATTTCACTTCAGATACAGTGGGAGCTTCCTGATTCGTGATATATAATGTGTGTCATTAATAAAATGACAAAATAAAACTTGAATTACCACTCTAGAATGTGGTTTACTGGACCATCAATACATTTCTTGGGCTATTGGAGTCATTCAGCCTTTGAAGTCATGGCTCACAACACACCCAATGTATTATTAATGTCCCAGTAAAGCACACCCTGTTGTGTCTTAATGCTATAGCATAAGATGCCTGAAAAAGTAAACAGCTATGTAAGGAATACCGTGACTGGTGACTGTTACAGAGATGAATGAAGGGACAGTACATTGTATCTGTGGATCAGCCAGTTTGGATGATCCATCAGTAACATTTTTTCTTTTTAAATTCTGCAGATGCATTTTTTAACATTTCTAAACATTTATTATTTATAAAACACCATTGTTCTGCATGATGTTTTACGTGAAAATAAACAAACCATTCCTGCCTTGAGAAGCTTAGTTATTGTTAATGAGTGCCAGAAATGCACATGGTGCTTTATAGCCCACTAGATGACACTATCTAGTCCCAGAGAGTTTACAATCTAAAGTCCATATCCTGTAGAACTGCATCTTAAACAGATATTTGGTGGTGGTTAAGGACAGTGACTTTATGAATTTTTTGGTCTGTTTGGGCCCTGTATAAGGAGAAAAATGGGAGGAAGAGTGGAGCTGCTTGTGAGGGGCATGGATTAATGGGCTATGATGGATGAGAATATTGGTAAATTGAAGGCAACTCTGATAGGCAAGGTGGGTAAGTCATTAAATCTCCTAAAGAAGAGGATAAGAAGCTTACATCTGATATGGTGGAGAAAGGGGAGCCAGCTGAGGGACATATTATAATGACAAGTCAGGGAGATGATTTTTTTGGCAGTAATGCTCTGAATTGATTTGAGGGGGACAACATTGCAGTAGTCCAGACTGGAGAAGAAGAGGTTACAATTGCTGAGACATTAAATGCTAAGAGTCTGGGTAAGAGCTTTGGCTGTCTGGAAGGAGAGAAAAGCCTGGAACTTGGAGACGTTATGAAGGAAGAGGTAATCCAGGTTTAAACTGTTCAAAGAATAAAATGTATAGCTAGTAGACAGTCTATATTCCAAACTATAAAGAATTGTAATAAGTCTTTTGTAAAGGAACTGTTGAAAGAATAAAATATTAAACCAATATTTTTCCTCTTTACAAAGCTTATGCATTCTGTAGTTTTCCAATACAGTCACATACATTCTGTAATAAATTACAATATGATTAACATAAAAATTCACAACTGTTGTCAGTATATTTATTTAAAGGACATCTCAGCACATCTGCATACATGAAACAGTTGTTCAAAATATTGCAGCTAAAACAGATAAGGACTTAACTATTCCTCATGAAAGAAAAGAAAATCATTCAAGGCTATATCCTTCAGGAGCAGGGAAACAAATAGGCTGCTCATGAGAAGGCATGTAACAGATTGTCAGGTGCCAGGACCCTGGATACTGATATAGAGCTATTCCTGTTGAGTCACAAGACCAGACAAGTCCTATTAGTTCCAACCCAAGAGTTTGAATACTAGTCTGAGTTTGGAGGAACTAGGGCAGCAGCAGAGGGTCTTTCAGGGAGAAACTGTGGGAATAAGTTGAGCACAGGGGGCAGTTTCATCTGAGGTTTATCTTTTGTCATTATTTCAGTTAACAGTAGCAATCCGCTGGAAAGGTCTGTGTTTGGACACTAACCCAGTAAGTGTTTGTGCTGGGTTAAGTGTCGGGTGGGGTCTCTGTTTACAGTCTCCTCCAGGGTTTACTATTACAATACATTTTATGTAGGACTAACCCTAAAGACCACACAGTAACTTCAGCTAGTACAAAATGCAGCGGATCATCTTCTAAAGGAGAAAAGCCTACGGGGCTGAGACTCTCATTTACTGCACATTAGTACAGCACCTAACACAATAGGGCAACCTCGCTGAGGTGTTTAAGGTGCTATCAGGGCCGGCTCCAGCATTTCTGCCGCCCCAAGCAAAAAAAAAAAAAAAAAGCGGCGGTGGCAATTGGAAAAAAAAAAAAAGCCGCGATCGGCGGCAGCAGTTCAGCGGCAGGTCCTTCGCTCCTAGAGGGAGTGAGGGACCTGCCGCCTCCGAATTGCTGCAGGTGCGGCCCCTCTCCCTTGGCCGCCCCAAGCACCTGCTTGTTAAGCTGGTGCCTTGAGTGGCCCTGGGTGCTATAACAATAGAAGTGTTCATCATCATCATCAAGATATTTCATGCTGTTTGCATGCTCCCTATCCAGTTATGGATTGACTGAAAGATCTTGGTTCTCATCTTCAAAGTCCTGACTGAATCAGGATCAAGCAACTGTACCTCAACTCTTTGCTTTAGCAACAGGGATGTTGCATCTGAAATGCCCAAAGGCCCTCAGCTGTTGAGCATCATGCTGCTAGAGATCAAGCTGATTTCAGGTCTTTCCACCTTCACAGTGTGATGACTGCCATCGTGGCTGACACTGGCAATTGGAGATCTCCTGAACTAAATGCATGTCTGCACAGCTTGAGCTAAAGAGCCAGGCGCTGCAACTGTGGCCGGTAACAGATTTTGCAGCTGCGGGCTGTAACAGACTAACATCCTCTATGGGTCAGGCACAGGGGGCAGGAGAGAAGATAAGCAGCACACACTGACCAGTGGGTTGCCAAAGCACCGTGCAAAGACTTGCTTCTTTGAGCAGGACTTCCACAATAAACATAAGAATAAGAATGGCCATAATGGGTCAGACCAGTGGTCCATCTAGTCCAATACCCTATCTTCAAATAGTGGTTGGTGCTAAATGCTTCAGAGGGAATGAACAGAACAGGCACTTCATTGGGTGTTCCAGCCGTCAGCTAGTCTCAGCTTCTGACAGTCAGAATTTTAGAGACACCCAGGGCATGGGGTGTCATTCCTAATCACCTTGGCTAATAGCCATTGATGGACTTGCCCTCCATGAGTATATCTAATTCTTTTTTGAACCCAGTTATATTTTTGGTCTTCAGAACATCCCCTGGCAATGAATTCCAGAGGTTGACTGAGTGAAGAAGTATTTTCTTATGTTTGTTTGTTTTAAACCTGCTACCTGTTAATTTCATTGGGTGACCCCTGGTTCTTGTGCTATAGGAAGGGGTAAACAACACTTCCTTATTCATTTTCTCCACACCATTCATAATATAGACCTCTATTCTATTGCCCCTCAGTTGTCTCTTTTCCAAGATGAACAGTCTTAGTTTTTTCAATCTCTCCTCATATGGAAGTTGTTCCATACCCTTAATCATTTTTGGTACTCTTCTCTGTACTTTTTCCATTTCTAATATCTTTTCTGAGATGGGATGACCAGAACTGCACACAGTATTTAAGATGTAGGTGTACCATGGATTTATATAGTGGTATGATGATATTTTCTGTTTTATCTATCCCTTTACTAACGGTTCCTAACATTCTGTTAACTTTACTGAATGCCACTGCACAACGAGTGGATGTTTTCAAAGAACTATCCACCATAACTCCAAGATTTCTTTCTTGAGTGGTTACAGCTAATTTAGATGCCATTATTTTGTATGTATAGTTGGGATTATGTTTTCAATATGCATTACTTCGTGAGATCCCTTTGTAACTCTTCACAGTCTACTTTGGAGTTAGCTATCTTGAATAATTTTGTATCATCTGCAAACTTTGCCAGCTCACTGAATACCCCTTTTCCCAGATCATTTATGAATATGTTAAACAGCACTTGTCCCAGTACAGATCCTTGGGGGACCCCACTATTTACCTCCACAATGAAAACTGATCATTTATTCCTGTCCTTTGTTTCCTATCCTTTAACCTGTTACTGATCCATGAAAGGACCTTACATCTTATCCCATGAGTGCCTACTGTGCTTAAGAGTCTTTGGTGAGGAACCTTGGCTAAGGCTTTTTGAAGATCCAAGTATACTATGTCCACTGGATCACCCTGGTCCACAGATATGTTGACCCTCTCAAAGACCTCCAATAGCTTAGCGAGGCATGATTTCCTTTTACAAAAGCCATGTTGATTGTTCGCCAACATATTGTGTTCATCTATGTGTCTGATAATTCTGTTCTTTACTATAATTTCATCCAGTTTGTCTCGTACTGAAGTTAAGCTTACTACTGGCCTGTAATTTCCAGGTTTGCCTCTGGAAACTTTTTTTTTTTAAAAATCAGCTTTACTTTAGTTATCCTCCAATCATCTGGTACAGAGGCTGCCAAAGGAAGCTGCCAAAACTTTTCCCTTCATAATCAACACCCAAGAATGAGCTGTAACATATCAAAGGTGAGGCAGAAAATGTTGTCCTAGTTGAACAGTAATATCTTCATGTCACACCTGGATGCCACAATGATGGATGCATTAGAAATTCACTGATAGATTGCTTCAATTCATTGTTCTAGGCATGTTTGTTCTTTGGTGGAATGGACTGCAGTACAGAGTTAAAATAAGAGCCAAGAGTCAATGTATAAATTGCTAATTTATAGCTGTTTGCTAAAGAAAAGCAGACAAATTTTTCACTGTGAAAAGTATCATTCAGTAGAGCTTGATTCTGCGACCCTTCTCTCTTTAGTTAGCACCTAACTCATGGGCCAGAGGGTGATATCCTTACTCATATTGAGGAGTACACCTTACTCCTCAATAGTTCCATTGATTTCAGTGGCATTAATTTAGGAGTAAAACACTACTCAGTGTGAACAAAGGTATCAGAGTCTGGCCCCGTGTGAGCAGCCCAACTGATTTAGGAATCATCAGCTTGCGATCTAGCACATTGCAAGGACAGCATGTTGTTGCTCTGTGCCTGGAGCCACCTGGGAGGGAGACCATGACTTAGGAAGTCAAAATCTCCTTTTCAGCATGCCTACAGCTCCGGGAAAGGTCTATATCCCGTCCCACTCCATCTATAACTACACTGCTGGGTGCACTGGAGGGGTGTGTGGAGTCAAAAGCTCTGCCCACTTTGTACTCTCCTCCTTCTAGCACAGCTGGATGGGAAAGAAAGGGGATGTAGCAACTCTGCAGAGCCTCTTTCCCCTTGCACACAGGAAGTGGTGGTATGGCACATTGGTGTAAGGGGGCACCTTACATCCCCTCTATGCCATTGGTTAGGCCACAATCTGTCCCTTTAATAGTAAATTGCTACTTAAGAGTAGGCCCTTAGCAGGTGAAATTCTTTGCTCTTTGCAGCGTGTTTATGTACCATTATGTCCTGTTCCCTGTGAAAATCAGAACTTTCCATTTTGCAGTACAACTTTAGTAGTATCTTGTCTTTCATTTAACTTTCTTACCTGTGTAGGGTGAGATTTTCAGCGCCATCTAGGAAATCTCTGCCATACAGTATTACTAATAATAGGAAGCTGCCCATAACTTTTAAGTTACTAGGACACATTGCAAAGTTCACTAAACTCAGAGAATGACAGGTGATCGATATGTTAAGCAATTAGTATCAAATATACAGCAAATGATGCATAATATCATTGATGAAAAATGTGATATTTAGGCAGAATGTAGATTGATGCCAGAAAATGCTCTCTCCTGTGTGAAATAATCAAGTAAAATACTTGATGGATGTATTATATAGTCTATTTACATAAGTTGGATTCAATACACTTACAAGATATTTGCATCAGAGACATATCTATAGTCAACCAATGGAAAAGAATACATGATTTTACCAACATGCTTATACATTAATAATATTACTTGGCAATCTGATGTTTCAAGACCTAGGGTGAATTACTTATTAAAAACCCATATACTGCTATCTGTCTTTATCTTTCTTTCTGTGTGCGCCATAATGGCTCTGATTGTTTTCAAAATTACATTTGGACAGGATATGACTGTTACATGAAACCTCTCAAACCAATATCATTTCCCTCACTCATAAAATACATTATACTGGTGGGTGCATTGAGCCAAATCATTAATGAAAGCTTAACCTAACCTTTGTGCTTCTGAACTAGCAGTTACAGCAAATTGCTGTAAGAATTTGCTTAAAAAGTGAAATTGACATGATTACAAATATTTATATTAAGTTCACTTATTTTCTTGGAGATTCTCTCAACATCCCCGTTTTTAATGGTTAGTAATTTACAGGAAGCTTAGTTACTGTGTAGGAAAAAAGAAATGTTCTCAGTTGAACATTGTTTATAAATGCAGACTGATGATAAATTAGCTGCATGAGGTCAAATTAAACAATGTTTGTTTTAAAACTTGAATCCAGACTACATAATAAAATATATGTGCTTGTTTTGAATTTGGAAAAAGGAGAACTGATGGCAAATGTTAGTAAAGTCTAAAGACAGATACTTCATAGAGAGTGATAATTGTAGCCCCATTTCAGGAAGAGACCTAAGCATATGCTTAACTTTAAGCACCGACACCCAACAACAGACAAATAAAACCCACCAATCACTTCCTCCCCTAAAAAGCCAAGACCTCCTAGGATTCCCACTGAAAAAACAAACAGTATGATATGGGTGAAAAACACTGCCTTGTAAAGGGTGTTAATAATCTCATCTCCAAGGCATGTAGAATGAGTTTAACAGGCAGTATCTCTGCATAGCAGACAGTTGCACCCATAAGGGATAGTTTGTTTGCAGCTGGTTCTGCGGCTCACTCAATTCTCACTAGTGGCTTCAAGTAGCTGCATATGCACAGTTGGCAAGGTCAGGATATGCTGGTGAGGGTAGCTAACAGCCACAGCAACTGCTAGTGAAGGGCATGTCTGGCCCTCCAAGTGCATGCTAAGGAGTCGTGGTCAAAAACTTGGTGAATACTAGACCATAGAAACCAAACAAAGAATAGAAAAGACTTAATTTGTCCCCATCATAGTTGCTAAGCTGAGAGATGGGAATCGAAGAAGAAGAAGAATCTCATTTCCTCCAAGTTTATGAATAGGGTGTTTACAAATGAACCACACTCCAATCTCTCCCTGCCCTTCTTTTGAGTCTCTTATTACAGGGCAAGAATTTCTCCCACTCTCCAAAAAGGTAACACCATCCTCACACTTATGATTGGCAAGATCAGGCACTGAGCAAAAGCTCAGAGAAGAGATATCTAGTTCCCAAGGATCAGAAGGTAGTAGGAACAATTTTTCTGGAAGAAAAACGTGTCATTAATTGTAGATACAAACTGGCAAGTGCAACTCAATAATGTTAGCCTTGCCATAAGTACTTCCATCTCCTCTGCTCCCAAACATTTTGAGGAAGGTAAACACAGGAGGAGGTTTTCTTTTCTTCCTCTTCCACTCCTACTAGGCACCTACTCTCCTCTACCTCTGTCACTTGATATTCCAGAAAATATTGAAACACAAGGCATATTATAGATTTGTACACACAAGAAATCAGGTGATGCCATCTGATGACATAATACACAAGGTAGATTAGGGCACTGTAGAGGGTCCATGTTCTACATAAATTGCAAAAAACTTTAGAGTGTAGAACTGCAAATCTACCATCATAGATACACAGTTTATAGTGGATAAGCCATGGGAGTTTTGGCACAATATTTCATCTCCTACATCATCAAACAGAGAAAGTGTGCCATAGAAGCTTTGGGATGAAATATCATTCAGGAAAGCCCTGGCTTGGAGTGCCTGGATAAAGATGCTGTCTCGCAGAACATGCTGAAGTGCTGCTGAGTGTTTGAGTGGCATTACATATTTACATTTCCTGTGGGATTAGATGCCTAAAACCTAATTAAAAAATAAAATAATTAATAATAATTAATAATAAATCAATAAAATAAAATTAGGGAACTAAATCCTTATTGAGGAACTGAAAAGGTATACGAGGGATATTCCAACAGAAAAGATCTATTCCATAAAAATATAATTGACTCAGTATTATACAACCATACCTACTGACTTGGAAAGTCTCTGTGTAAAATGCACTTCACACTCATGGGGAGTGAGGTTATGGTGCTTTTCAGCTATCTCTGCACCCTCCTGATCTGAGTGCTACAGAGACTGGAGAGAAGTAACTTAAACAATCCTGAGGACCTGTTTTAGTTACAGCAGCCTCCCAGGGCTCCTCGCTAGACTGCTGTGTTGGCCAGAATCTCTGCTGCGCTGTGTGCTATTGCCCAGCCTCCAGCCACCTCATCCTCTCTCAGCACCACCTTGGCCTGGCCCCTATTCCACGACTTATGAGGGGGCCCTTGGAAGGAGCCTTATGACTGTCTTCTGCAGTGACTGCACCACAGGATTTTGTCCCCTGACAGATTTAGCACTTAGACCCCCTTATGTCAGTCCAGATTTTTTTTGCCAGGCATGAAGTGGCTAAAGTGGCAGTGAGGAGCTCAACTTCTGTCCATACAAAATTACAGAACAGTCCTATTGTTATGCAGCTGTTTTGGGAAAAAAAGAAACAGAAGAATCTAAAAATTATATTATGAAAAGGTTCCTTAATTTGAAGGCAAAATCCATAGCTGATGCCAACCTAAAATGATCTGAAATACATCTAAAGAAAGAACTTCTGAAATTCCCTCCCCCCCCCCCTTTAACTGCAGACTTGATGGGATGAAAATTCCCTACTTGCTGGGTAGGAGAATTTTGAAATGAATTTAAGATCTGTTTCTGCAACGTACACTAACAGCATTAGCTAACCCTGGATGGGTTGATTTCAGTGTGGACTGCACTTGGCACCTCTGGTTTTAAAAACATCAGTCTCTGCTACTTGAGCTAAAGAACCAGTTTCCTTAGCGCAACGGCTGTAGCTGAATCATAAAGCAGCATGATACATGCACCTGCATCAGTATCTTTCCTTCAGTACCCCCAGAAATAGTTTAAATGGTATTTCTGAACACAAAATGGCCCTTGTGGGGTTACTTTATTACAAAAAAGAGCCCTGAGTATGTAAACTAATCCTAACAGACAAGACCCAACACTGAGTCCCACAACCATAGTCTAGGCAGCACATCAGGTAGAACCCTGGCATCCCTCACTGAGCCCCGCCTCTCCGGTATGGCTCCGGCATCCCTCACCACACCTTATTTCCAGCCTATAGTCCTCTCTGGCTCTCTGACTGCAGCTCTCCTGCTCTGAAAACCAGCAGACATCTGCCTCAGCCTTCAGCCCTCTGGCCATGGCTGTATGGATGAGGAAGATCAGCAGGCTAGCCCCTCCACTGGCTTCCTAGCTCTCAGCCCTTTTCTGTTCTGTCTCAAGAAGGTCCATAGGCTTCTACCTCTCCATCGTTTTCAGCTGCTCAGCATGGGCTCAGGATATCAAGCAAAGAAGCCTCTCAACCAGCCCCCCAGCCAATTCCTCCCACTTCCCAGAGAGGACCTGCAGAACTTTTCACTTCCCACAGACTCTCTCTGTCCCAAGCAGCTCTCAGCTGCTCCTTTGTTGTGCCTGTCTGTGCTCATGAGACTCTCTCGCACCAGATCTCTCTCCTTTCATATTCTCCCTGATCCTTTAGAGCCCCAGGTGCTGCTCCAACTTCGTAACTGGCCAAACTGGAAGCAAGGGGAGCTTGTTTTGGCAAGAGGAGCTTGACCTACTTCATTTACAGGTGCTAGCTCCCCTGTGACAGTGGCCTGGCCACTAGAGGGGGACAAGAGTGCCACTGTGTCAGCATGGTTACACATTCATTAAATGCAGGGTCATGACTTTATAGACTGCTATGAAAAATTAAAACAGAGCTGGGGAGATTAGGAAGATGGGGGAACAGAAGTCAGATCAAAATGAGTAGATGCTCAACACTATAAAGAGATCGACACATGTAGATCATTGTGTCCATGTTTGAAGCTCTGGGGCCTTATTGCATCACGCAGTGACATTATTATTGAAATTCTTCCATCTTGTAAAGCCCTTACTTCTTATGTTATGGTGATGTTGATTGTACACTCTTCTGGGTTCGGCCTATGGCTGTGCTACTTTTATGAGTTGCATAGCATATTTTTGGATGCACAATAAATAAACAAATAATAATACACGATGGTATCATATTTCTTCTAAGAGCCCCCTCTGTTATTACCTCTAGCAATGGGAGCTATCCATGCTGCTAAGAGAAAGATACTGGAAGTAATACAGCAAATATTTTCTTTGTTAAACAGGGCCCAACTCAAAATTTATAATACAATGCTGTAGTTAGTGCTGTCAGGCAGCTTGGAATGGAAGCTGGCAGTTGTCCTTCCAAATGGTTATTGCTATATGTGCAAGCCAGAAGTGGTAAGCTAAGAAATCTTTTTTTAATTTGAACTCTTTCCAATTTCATTCAGCAGGATACTACTGGCAGACCACTTTCGTGTGTTAATTATTTCTGCCCTGATCGCCTGGCAACACATAGCACTGGAGCGACAGTATCACACTTCACCATTTGTTAATGCTTCCAGCTGAACACAGAAAGAAATTGGAATAAAGAAGGTTCACTTGGAGAAGAAACTCATGAAGATGGGGGTAGAGAAAGAAAGTGGTAGTAAGGATTCAAGTGGAATAACTGCATTCATTAAACTGCATTTTTAGGAAGTCTTAAGAACTTAGAATGATACAGTACATTACTCATTGGAAAACATTTGTTGGGCCCGATTCTCAACTAAGTTGCATTGGCGTAAATCTGGAGTATTTTCAATGAGGTCAGAAGTTAATCAAGGAGAATACTAAATGCCTGATTATGGAAGATAGGCTCTACATTCCTGGCAAGCACAAAGGATAGGATTAACATATCTAATTACCACATTGCCCCCTTGAATCAGAAAGTTGATTGGCTAAATCCTATCATTTTGCACCAGCAGTCAATTACAGCCAGGTGCCAAAATGTGGAACCAATTAAATATGGGTGCAAAACTGTGGCTGGAAGTCTGAGGGCATTTGGAGGCCAATCAATAAAAAATAGAAAGTGATATGATTCAGCCTACAGTAAAGAGAGAAGACTGGAAAAATGTGAAAGGCAATATTGTGCATAAGAGTCAGCTCAAAGAGCTGGACTTGGGGAACAGCTCAGTAGGGTTTATAAAGGGCTGTTTCTTTGACATGAGATGGTAGCTTGATAAAAAGAAAATTGGCACAGTTAGATAATCAAATGGATTATGAAAATTTTCTGCACAAAGAAGCATCTATATGAGCAGAGGGATGTTTCCATTTGGGTAGCATTCACAAATATTAGGATCTGAATTTAGCTGTAGTCCCTTGGAGATTCTGCTTTAATAACATACGTACTCTGGAGCAATGCCATAATTGTATAGGTTATACTATTGGAAACTGAGGGGTCAGGTCTGTGGGAACTCAGCTGAAGTCAATGTAGCTGTGCCCATTTATGCCAGCAATGAATTTGGCCCTGAGTCGTCTTAGATCAAATTAACCGGAGACTATTGGACAGATCCTGCAAAGTGTTCTGCACTTATTAAGTTATGCTGAAGCACTCTAATCTTGCACTGAAGTAAACAGAATGACTTCACATGGGTCTTGAACATAATGGGCACCATTCTGGATCTGCTCAGGAAATGACCAGGTCCTCTCTGAACAAATATAAACCTCTGAGGGGTTGCATCATAATCCTGCTTGAAGTAGTGGTTACTTGTAAATCATAGAAAGAAGGGGAAAAGATTGATAAGAACATGAAAAATTACAAGCCTGCCTTAGTTTGATAGCACTAGAACTCCTAGTTCTGATAATATGTGATATATAATGGTAGTGAACTGTCAGTTAATGAATAACTACTACTTAAGAGTCAAATTTTGTCTTCAGCTACATCTCATTGGTGTTACAAAGGCAGAAGTGATCCTTAAAAGAGACATTGTCACCTATAAAAATGATCATGTGCTATATAGTAAAAAAAAAAAAAAAATCCAGATGAACCTAACATTTCTCACTTTTTGAAAATCTGAAGAAAAAGTTATTTTTGCTCCATGCGTTAACCGTGCAGACTTTTCCCCAGACAACTATGTGGCTGATGACACTGTAGTGAAAGTGCTCCAAAAGTTAATTGGGAATGTTAAAAAATAGCTTGACAATCCAGCGAGAGAGCATCACAGTGTTGTTTCCTCACTTTAGATACTTACATCACAAAAACTCCCCTGCCTGCTTGAAAACAATATTTTCCAAGCTGGTGTCTACAGCAGAACTAGAAACAGTCTTCCTCCAGTCCCTCCTCTCTTCATATAATTATTTAGTGTAGGTAATCAGTGTATGATAACTAATCTTGAATTCATGTGAAGCTGATAGTAAGGAATAGAGGTCAACAAATTATGTGAAAGTATTGAAATTAATGGAGGTGTGCAGGAATAAAGGTGTGTGTGTGCAGGGGTCCATGTGAACAAGGCCATGAAGGTACAAGGTTGAATGGAATACATTTCACCCATAGACGTGGCCCTGAAATGTTTTCATTGTGTAGGCCACATCTTAGTACAAATTGTCTCTTAGTACAATTAGCAATCTCTTCCCCATTTGCAGTCCTGCAGACCACCTGCCCTCCCTTTGGCGATCCTTGGTGCAAGCACAATTATTGTTTCCGTGGAAAAGTAGTATTAAGAGAGTATTGAAAGTATTTTCAGCTGTCTTTTCGTATAATGAGCAGCTGGAAACAAGGACAGTTAGCATTATAAGACCAACCAACTATTCACAGACCACCAGTAGGTGCCCCATGGACCAGTTTGAGAACCACAGATTTTTAGTATTATGAAAGAACAGAGAGTGTTTTATTCATTGGAAAAAACAAAACAACATATACAAGTATGTCAGGGTAAGCCCAGCATGGAAGAAGTGTTGTCAGGAGTTACATCAGAGGACTTGGAGTTCAGAGATCTGGGTTCAGTTTATGGCTCCATTGAAACCTTGCTGTGTGACTAAGCCACTTACCTTATTTCCCAGCATGTGGATGTGTTTGTGCAGCAGTGACCCAAGAAGCTCCAGCTCTGAGGGAGGAGGACCATTCTGTAGCCTGGGGTGAAGATACCTGTCCTCCTTGTCTTCAGTGTAATTCCTGGTGCACAGTGGTGTAAGCAGGCTGTACACTGGCCCAGGGTTTGCCCCAGTGTGGGAATTAGTTATTGTTTGTAAATTGCTAACACAGGGAAGTGAAAAGTGGGATTCGTTATTAGAATTCAGACTAATTGTACAAAACATGTCTCTAGAACCTCCCTCTGTGGATCTGAAGTTGGTGCTGTTCTCCTTTCTGTTTGTGAGGTTTCACGTTATTGATTTATTTCACATGCTGAATTATCTGTTTTCTTTACATTTAGTAGTGTAGATAATCTACGTTCTTGGATCAGAGGGGTAGCCATGTTAGTCTGAATCTGTAAAAAGCAACAGAGGGTCCTGTGGCACCTTTAAGACTAACAGAAGTATTGGGAGCATAAGCTTTCGTGGGTAAGAACCTCACTTCTTCAGACGCAAAAGGTCTTGCATCTGAAGAAGTGAGGTTCTTACCCACGAAAGCTTACGCTTCCAATACTTCTGTTAGTCTTAAAGGTGCCACAGGACCCTCTGTTGCTTTTTACATTCTTGGAAACATTTTCAAAGATGTCCTAAATTTGCACCCCAAATTTTCCATGTGGAGCCATTTCCCACATGCACAAAGCCCACATTTATAATGAGGTAACACCTAACTCATGTTATACATGAGCTAACTATGTAGACAGAAAGAGTCCCTGCCTTGAAGAATTTTACTTAGATGACAACGTATCTCCTTAAACAATTTATGCTTTCAAATTTCATTTTTAGGCACATTAAGTACCTGCTTTTCAGAAGAGATGAGCAACCACAACTCAGCTGAAGTCAATGGTATCTGCTGATGCCCAGGCCCAAGATTTGCCTGCCCAATTTTAGAAGGCCATAAGAAGATAGGGGACTGAAAACTATTCCTCATCTTGCTGACCAAGCTGGGTGATATGTATTGCCTAAGAAAAAAGTTCATGTTCTAAAAAGAATATTCCATAATCCTGGAATGTTCTTAAATCCTGGGTGAAATTAATCTACATTCATTTGGGAAAATACAAAGCGTATTTAATGCCTACCTCCCTAGGTACTTAAACAGCTCCTATCACCATAGCATCTGAACATCTCACAATCATTAATAGACTTCTCCTTCTACACAACCCTTGTGAGGTACACAACTATTAGGCACAGGGAAATTAAGTTCCTTGGTCAAAGTCACAGATGAAATATGTGGCAGAGACAGGAACTCGACTCAGATCGACCAAGTACCAGTCCAATACATTAGCTTTTAGATTAACCTTCCTCCACCTTTCAGGATCAGAAAACATGAAAACCCAAATATGTAAATATTTATATATTGATACAGACCTATTTTGTGTACATTTTATTGTTCAGTGCACTCTCTTCTTTCTTTCTCCTGGACACTTTTTGGAAACAAACAAATGAACAAACAAACCAATCCCGCCCCCCAATACCTAAATCCCTTCTGAGGGCTGTTTAAGAACACAACTCACACCCCTCTCTGTTTCTCTGCTGCACTGAGCTGGCTTTTAGGTGGCCTAATGCTTAGCAAATAAAATAATATGTTCACAACAGGACCATAAAGCAGAGAATCCTGAGATTTTGCAGCTCATGTGTGCTTGGAAAAATCTGGAATTTCTATAAATTTGTTTGGGCATCATTCACATTTATTATTAATTATTATTATTATTATTATTGCACTGATAGGGTGCTGAGTGCTGTATAGAGCACAAAGGAGACAGTCCCTGCTTTGACAGTCTTATAATCTAATAATGGAAGGGGAAAAAAACAATACATGAGACAGAAAACTCTGGGTGATCAGGAAGTGGAAACATCACGTAAGTGTGGGCACTGGAGTAACCATGACAGCCTTACTGGAAAAAGGAGAGATGTGACAGTCACTCTTGGACACTTGTATTACTTTTTTTAGTCATAGTTCTCCCTACTACTAAGAGTTAAGTAGGAACATCCAGAAGGAGCTATTGGACAGGCAGCCAAAAATGCGAGTCTGATCAGTGAGGTAGAGATGAATCTGTTAAATCTTTTAGGCTCCATTGATGTCAATAGATCAATTTACCCCTGCTGAGGACCAGGCCTGATATCAGCAGTTTGAAATTAATATTTCTAGATATTCATTTTATATCAGCTATTTATTTTCTGCTGACTGTTTCTGTGCATATATATATACATGGCCAAATCCTAAATATGGGATACATAGAATATCCTGTAATCCAAGATACGAGCCAAAACTTGATGACTTTGAGTCAATGACAATATTCTCATTTGCTTCACTGAAACCAGGATTTGGGCCTATACACATTACAGGTTGAGTTAAATGTAAAATTCTAATCTTAAAGACGAACTGTAGATCAGTCAGTTTTGTACAAACAATTGAAGGATTTTATGGAATCACAAACAGCCAGTAATATAGTCTTTATCTAATGCACCACAATTCAAAAATATAATAAAAATTAAAGCAAATGAACAGTCTTTAAAATGAGTGAATACAGCCATACCGTGCAAAATATTCATTGTGTTTAGACATACAGTAGGTATTCTGAGAGTTCTATTTTGATTCCCCCCCCACATCCCCTCGGACAGTCTTTTAATCAGATTGCCGAGGCACAATGCATTTAACCCTTAAACACCAGTGTGTGGTTTTCAGCAATCATTAAATATCTGCAGGAGTTAATACAAAGAAACAGACTTTGAATGAAGATAAAAATTAGGAAATTGTACTTCTGGTCTTGACTTCATTCTCACTGAACACATTTTAGCTCTGTTCATCTTTTTTGTATATAAACTAGGGATGTCAAGCAATTAAAAAAATTAATCGCGATTAATCGCACGATTTAAAAAATTTATCATGATTAATCGCACTGTTAAGCAATAATAGAATACCATTTAAATATTTTGAATGTTTTCTACATTTTCAAATATATTGATTTCAATTACAACACAGAATACAAAGTGTACAGTGCTCACTTTATATTTATTTTTGATTACAGGTATTTGCACTGTCAAAAAAACAAAAGAAATAGTATTTTTCAATTCACCTAATATAATTATTTTAGTGCAATCTCTTCATAATGAAAGTTGAACTTACAAATGTAGACTTATGCCCAAAAATACCTGCATTCAAAAATAAAACAATGTAAAAGTTTAGAGCCTGCAAGTCCACTCAGTCCTACTTCTTGTTCAGCCAATCGCTCAGACAAACAAGTTTGTTTATATTTTCAGGAGATAATGTTGCCTGCATCTTGTTTACAATGTCACTTGAAAGTGAGAACAGGCATTCTCATCGCACTATTGTAGCCAGCGTCACAAGATATTTACGTGCCTGATGCGCTAAAGATTCATATGTCCCTTCATGCTTCAACCACCATTCCAGAGGTCATGCCTCCATGCTGATGACGGGTTCTGCTCGATAACAATCCAAAGCACTGCAGACTGACGCATGTTCATTTTCATTATCTGAGACAGATGCCACCAGCAGAAGGTTGATTTTATTTTCTGGTGGTTCAGGTTCTGTAGTTTCCGCATCAGAATGTTGCTCTTTTAAGACTTCTGATCGACACCTCATCCCTCTCAAATTTTGGAAGGCACATTAGATTCTTAAACCTTGGGTCAAGTGCTGTAGCTATCTTTAGAAATCTCACATTGGTACCGTCTTTGAATTTTGTGAATCTGCAGTGAAAGTGTTCTTAAAATGAACAACATGTGTTGGGTCATTATCTGAGACTGCTATAACATGAAATATATGACAGAATGCGGGTAAAATAGTGCTGAGGACATACAATTCTCCCCCAAGGAGTTCAATCACAAATTTAATTAACTTTTTTTTTAATGAGCATCATCAGCATGGAAGCATGTTCTCCGGAATGGTGGCCAAAGCATGAAGGGGCATACAAATGTTTAGCATATCTGGCACGTAAATACCTTGCAATGCTGGCTACAAGAGTGCCATGCAAATACCTGTTTTCACTGTCTGGTGACATTGTAAATAAGAAGCTGGCAACATTATCTGCTGTAAATGTAAGCAAACTTGTTAGTCTTAGCAATTGCTGAACAAGAAGTAGGACTGAATGGACTTGTAGGCTCTGAAGTTTTACACTTTTGTAAGTTGCACTTTCACGACAAAGAGATTGCACTACAGTACTTTTATGAGGCAAATTGAAAAATACTATTTCTTGTGTTTATCATTTTTACAGTGCAAATATTTGTAATAAAATAATATACAGTTTGATTTCAATTACAACACAGAATACAGTATATATGAAAATTTAGAAAAACATCCAAAATATTTAATACATTTCAATTGGTATTCTATTGTTTAACAGTGCAATTAAAACTGAGATTAATTGAAATTATTTTTTTAAATGGCAAGTAATTTTTTTAGTTAATCACGTGAGTTAACTGCGATTAATCGACAGCCCTGATATAAACAAAACACTGAAAACAACAATCCTCATCTAACTGTCATCTATCATTACTAATGGCAGGGTCGCTTCTGTTCTAAAGTCACATGTAAAAAAGACTATTTCATTGTAATGTTCCAATTCTCTGTGCTTCCCCTTAAAATAGGATATTCTACAAATGATCACTACTGACAGCGACATACATTTGTAATAGAATTCCAGCTTGATTCTCTAGCTTTTATAATTGACTCGTCTTTTGTTTTTCCTGAGTATTTGTCCCAAAGCACATCCAAAATACATGACTGCACAGTACAGAGATGGGAGATCTAGTGGCAGCAAACAGTCTATTTGACAAAGTTAGCCCTTTTCCTGTTTTCAGATTATCCATGAACACAGGCTTTCACATTTTACAATGTTCTTGTTCTCAGAAATTATTCAGTGAATGCTTTATGCAAACCTACTCCAGTATAGAGATTGCTTGCAAATTATTCACAACTACTGCTCAGAACATTCACTATATGTAATTAGCTGCTGGCTAGAGCTGGTCAGAAAATATGAGGTTTTTTTCCCCTATGAAAAATGTTGACTTTTCAGGGAAAATTTCATCTCCCAAGATGCATCACAATCTCCCTTCCAATAATGGGTTGTTACCCCCACCTCCCATAACACTATTAATTTCTTTTCCCTAAGCTTTTGTAATTTCTTTTCCCCTTTATTCCATTGCTGTGCTCACTGGCTCACAGGCTCTCTGAGAAAGCTCAATAACATGTCAGCTTGCTCCAGCCAAGGCCCAAACCTACCCTCACCTGCTTTCCGCACTCCCATCTCTCCCTAAGAAATTCTGATTTTTCCACAGAAACGTCATATTTAATGTTTTCCATGAAATGCCAGACAAATATGAAAATTATGCAGCCTTTATTATGACATTTGAACTCCTCCCAAAACAACAATTTGGGATCCCTCAAGTGGTCCTTTCTGGGTTCTCTTGCAGAAGCTACCTGATCCCAATAGAGCAACAAAAGCATATATGTAGCTAAGCCTTGCATTTTTGCACAGTTAATAAACATGGTTATTTGGAACCCAACTCTATCCTTGTGGTTCCCTCATATTATTAATGTGGTGCAAGGAGAAAAGACACAGCTTGACTACTCACAGAAGTAAAATTAAGCACCTGTGTAAGTGGTTGCAGGATTGCGCATTAGAGCTTTCTTTATCATGGATAAAACTAATATGTGCTCTTCTGTGAAGAAAAAGAGAAAACAGAAAATCATTTTTCTGCTCAGACATTGCAAAAGCATCCAAGAATATTTAATGTGTGAAAATAGGGCTCCAGTGCTGCTGTTAAAAATAATGAAATCTAGGGTGCTAAGTACTGTGTGTGTTGTTGTACAAGTTAGAACCGCCTGAGGCAGTTTTAATTTATCCATCCAATTTTTCTTTTTTAAAGTTTTTAGTGATACAAAAAATAACATCGGTAGCTGTGAGGAGGGGGCTGGATATTGCTCTCAGTATAATTGGTTGGGCTGACTCCCTGACTATTGCACAGCGTGCCTACTTGGATTCGAGCAGCACAGGAGACCGGATGATGTGATCATGTGCGTGTTGTGCCTTATTTGCATACTTGGAGGCCCTGATCCTGCGACTGGATCTTTTTCGATAGTTTAGCTCTGCTGAAGTCAAAGCAACTCTGTGTGAGTGCAAAGCTTCACCCACGTTGATCCAAGTTCAGGATCAGACCTTTGTTCTCCAACACCAGGGTAGTTACCTGCAGTTTTGAGACCTGAATAGGAGCCTAGCTCCGTGTGACTAGAAGAGCTTTTTTAAAAATTAAAGGTGCTTGTTTGCACACTTGTGTTAGCAGACCTGGACTGGGGAGAAATCCAAGTCACACCCACTTTTCTCCTCATATATACCGCAGCACAAGATTGGCACCTATTTGATATATTATAAAAATAAAAACACCTTTTTCCATGATTTTTTGAAGATGGGACATCCAGAAAGATCAGGGAGCACAGGAGGTGTGAGTAGATTGTGACAAACTTGTGCACGGTACAGAGAGGGTAAGCCACTCTGTGCAGCTGGATTGCAATTGCTTTACTCCTGCTGCTTAACCCTTTACTGCACTGGCCCGTCCTTATTTTAATATTAAATAATGAAGATTAGTTGATATGAATATCAGCATCTATGCAAATCATTGTCCAAAATGCTTTTTCTATTGTATTTCAGGTCTATGATGGAACCACCCAGACTATTCACAATTTTCTGCCCTAGAGGTGAATTTTTAACATTTTTATTTTGCCCTTATAAATTCCCTTTGGGCAGGTCAAAATGCTCAAATGTGCCAGGCTGCAAACTGTCTGATTCAGGTTCCTCAGTCCTTTTAATCAAGCAGATGTGATGCTCTTTTTCTCTGGGTAAACAATATATTGTGTTATATTAACATTTTCCATACTCTCTAAACTTTAGTTGCTTGCTATTCGATACTGTTATTACCCTGGCTGAGTATCTCACTTCTCCTTTACCTCTAAGTACACTGAACTTGTCAAGAAAGGAGTGAAATTAAAATAGCCACAATTATTAAAATTTGAGAGGCAAACGTAATGCACAATTGAATAAACAGAAAGAAGTGGGCTAATTTACACATTTGCCTTCCACAGATAGTTATCTGCCCGGACCAGCAGAGGTCAAGTTGTGCCTTGAGAGAAGGGTGTTCTTGGGGCTATGGAAATGGACTAGGAGACAGGCGACTGGGTTCAGTTCCAGACACTACCATAGGCTTCCTGTCTGATGTTGGGTAAATCCCTTAATCACTTTGAGTCTCAGCTCCACATCTATAAAATGGGGCTAATGATACTTTCTCTTTCCTACCTTTGGTCCATCCTGTCTATTTAGCTTGTGAGCTCTTTGGGGCAGGGTTTGTATCTTGCTATCTGCTATCACGGGGCAGGAGAAGGGTACAGAAGCCTTCCCCCTTCCCACCTCCCTTCTCCTGCCCCTCTGGTGAAAAAAAGAGGTATGGTGTTCCTTTTTCATGTTCTTAGTCAATTTTTAATGAACCAGCCCATAAATATTTATCTTGTCCTTAGATTCCCAGAAAATATTATTTTAGATTTGGATAATCTTCACTATTTGTGATCTACTGCACTGAACTGCCACTGGTTGTGCTTGATTTAGTACACAGATTAAAGTGAAATAGCTGGGGGGGGAGAAGCGAGAGCCTATCCTGGAAGAGAATCAACAAATATACCACTCCACTGAAAACTGAGCGAGGACTACTGGCAACTCCCCATTGCAAATGGAACAGGACCCTCTGTGCTGAGCTCCCCAGCATTCTGACAGTGAAAAAAGCAAACCGATAAATCATGTTTTTAAACATTTAATTAACTGAGGCTATTCTATGCCTTCTAAGGGAAAGGAAATGTAAACTACGGAGGCATCATCACCATATGATTGTGCTTGAAAAACTTACCCAATGTTAATTTTATATTACAATAATAAAAATAATAACCAGACCATAACATTGATAAGCTATCAATTATTTTTTTCATGTAAGCCCATGTTGACACACTGCTAGGCTATCAATGGGCCTCTAATTGATAGAATCAAATTAATAAATACACACAACTTAATCATACTAAAGTATACTTAAACTAATATCATTTGGGGGAAACGAGTGATTCCATTTTAGCAAAACCCTCCCTGTTTCACAATTAGAAGTCAGCTAAATATTTGCAGAGCAATTGAAAACCCACTACAGTTGCCCTCACTATGTTCAGGTTTCTTGCAAAATATTTCAATTTATGGACATTCTGACAAAGCTGGGCATGACAATTTTTTCCACTGAATGTCTGAAATTTCAATGCCACTTTCCACAGTGCATTTTGTTTCAGGCTGGATTGGTAGGGGATTTGCGGAGCGTACCCCAGGTGGTCTGCAGATTAAGCAGAAGCCAATTTTTCTCTCTCTCTGATGGAAGGGCTGTAGTTAGGCTGCTCTCTCTCTCTGCTATAAAATAACAATTATTTGTTGTCCTGATTTTAATTAACAGTCTAAGACCTGAGGAAGAGCTCTGTGTGGCTCGAAATCTTGTCTCTCTCACCAACAGAAGTTGGTCCAATTAAAGATATTACCTCACCCAGTTTGTCTCTCACAGGGCTGTGTTGTCATTTTGGAGTCTAGCCTATACAGAAAGGGCAGCATTTTGTTTGCACTGCCTCTGGAGCAGCCCAAAAGGGAGAGTATGACTCTCATCTGCTCTGGGGAGGAAGTAAAGTGCATCAGGTCTACACATGTTACAGTGGACACTCCTTAACATGTGGCATAACTATGCCACCAGACATGCTACCTGGAGAGGAGTCTAGGCTCCAGCCACTCTCCACCCCCTGCTGACCCTTCCTGCCCACTGGCATGAATGGGAAACACAGCTGCTCTGCAGGGCCTACTTCCCCCTCAGCACACAGGAAGCAGTGGTGCCGTTTACTAACACAGGGGCAGAAGGTGGTACACTTACTCCCTCACTGTCCCTTGTGCCAGTGCTTGGCCAGGCAGGGATCTGGACCTCGACAACTGAGAAATGCCTATTTCGCATTTGTTCATCCCCTCACAGCGTGTCATGTTCTAAACTGAATAGCTGTCCGCTGAAATTTTGTTTTGTTATTAATACAGGCCTACTATCCCTGGGCTTATTTGTGCACCTATGCAGATCAACCCACTTTTCCACACATGGAGAGGTGTCATTATCACTGTGGCAACAGCCCAAAGGGCGTTGTTTTGCAGGTCCAGTGATCCAGAAGTTGGGAGGGAGTGGGGACATGGGAGGAGACGGCAGGCCAAGGGAACATGGATTATTCTTTCATCAGCTGTATGGAGGCCAGGTCCTGTTCCTGCAACTGATCCACAAGGGTGAATCAGTCAGTTGCACTTGCAGGGATCTGTTCCTGCATGCCTGTTGCAGAATCAGGGCCCTTGTCAGTATTACCTTTCTGCTGCCCTCCCCTTCACAGTTGGAGTCCTTGTTTCACGGAGCATCTCAGGGGCAGCTTCTGGTTGAAGGAGCCATGTTATCAGGGAAAGGAGAGGGTACGAGCCCAAGGGCACACAGCTGGCAAGGAGGATCTTACTGAGAGATCTTTGAGGCTTCTGTTTAGTTCACCTAATTTACAGCCAGGGAAATTTTTGCATCTTTCTGTTTCTGAGGGCTGATTGCAGCCTTCTTAAAGCAACCTTGCTGACCATTGCCAGGTCACCCTGGTCACCTTTTCACTGATGGTGTCTGCATTGACTGATGGACCGAGCAGTATCAGAATTAACCGGTTCCCTCTTCCAGTGTTTAAGAGCCTTAGTAAGACTCACATTAACTATTAGCATATTGTTCTATAGAGCACGTGAAAGATGAGCAAAGTCTCTGCAGCTGTGGGATCATGGGCATTCCTCATTAAAGGAAGAGTATCAGGAGTAGTAGCAGTGGCAGATGGAGTTCTACAATCCTGAAAGGAAAAGGCATTTCTCCATAAAAACATCATTAACAAGGAGCCATAGCTAGGCCCAAGGAGTCAAGTCTAAGTGTGCAATACAGCTACTTTGGCAGCCATAATTGGCTTACTAGGGTCATGTGGACTTGTTGTCAGATCACTAGGACTAAATCTGTTAATGCCCACTTGGTCAGCCTTGACCAGAAGAAGGTCGTCAATATTACAGCAGCATCCAGTAGGATTTCACATGAGTATGCACAGGTTCCAGACATCACATAGTGCATGCAATCTCTTGCACAAGATGAAATCTATAGATGAATGGGTGGCCCATGCCTTTCTTTCTATCAGCTCTATGACCCTGACCAGTCGGTGTGTGATTATGGTAACTTTGTCCATGTGTCCTGCATTGTACATCTCATTAACTTTCATTTTTTCCCAGGAATAACATTAAAAGAAACCCAGAAAAGGGAACAATTCCATGTCCACTTGACATTTCCTGGGGGGAAAAAAACTCTGAGAGGAATGAGTTTTGCATGTTTTTGTGTGATTCAATGAAAAAACAAAATAAGAAACCAAACCCCTCAGAAAAGCCCAATCCACCCCAAGCAGTCCCAAAACTTCACAAAAAAGCAAAAAATGGGAGGGCATGAAATGGAATTTTTGGTACAGTCGAAGTTTTGAACTCTAATGCTCCCTCTCTATTTCAATTCAGAATCTAATTTGTCCAAGATTTCTACAGTTCTGAACTTTCCCAAAACAGAAGCAGCAAGCTGCTTCACACCAACATATACTTGGCCTGTATCCCATCTATCCATAGGCAGCAGATGTAGAATTAATCTATTGGCACAAGAAGCTTTCTGCTCATGGCTTCTGTCTAAGTCTTCGTTAGCATCCATGTGCAGGAATAAATGTGTGTATTGATGAACTGGAAGGATCCAATAACCCTTAACTATAACCCATAAATGAAGGTTTTCCTCAATATCCCTTGATCAACAATTCATTTAATTCCTGCATCTCAGAACCCGTCTGTAAGTTAACTGTCTAAACAAAACTTTAATGATTCCTTCCATATTATATAAATCCTGAAAGATCCAATCATTTTACACCCATTTTTAACCATTTTTATAACGTAGACCTGCAGATATATGGATTTTATGCCAACACCAATTGGATCAAGGATTAATTAATTTAGAATACATTTTCTTGCAGGCATGCAGAACTTTTACTTTTAAATCTTGGCCATGCTACTAGCATGCTACAGACATTCTGGGATGGCCTGGAGAGCAGATGGGAGCAAGCAGAAAACATTGTTTCCACAGTTTCTTTTCTGTTGAAAATGATTGGTTAACAAGATTGTGTTTTAATCAGTGAAATAAAAGATCATTAATGAAGTAGATAGAATGCAATATTTTTGATGAAAAAGGCACTGAGTCTAATGGTTAGGATAGAGTATTGGAGATCAGCACACATTCGTCCCTTTGTTCACTGTATGTTATTCACAGGCAACTCTAGGTATCAGTTTCTTACCCTGTAAAATGGGGATATTTCCACTTATGTAAAGCACTTTGAGATCATTACATACAAGCACTATTTTGCATGAAGTACTATTATTATGCCACAATTCCACTGAGTTTTTCACTCACTCTTTTGAGTGGTATTTAAAAATCCCTACACATATGGAGCAGAGCAAGTTCTGCATACTGTGAAAAATATGATTGTTGGGGACTGATAATGGTATTTAGATTTTTTGTTTCAAATCCAGTAAAGTCTGGCAATTAAATTAGTGTCATCTGGTGGCTTTTGTGAAACAAGTTGGCTGTGCCATTCCATTTTTTGGGTGTCCTCATCACAAAAAAACATCACTGCAATTGACATCCTTGCTGACAGTCTCAACAAAGCCAAAGATTGGATGAGCATGTATGCTGAACTAGTCTGTTTCCAGAGCTCAGACACCAACACTATTATTGGCAGTGTTGTTTTATCTATTGGCACACAAATGAGCAAAGAGCTGAACTTTGCACACAGACTTGGGAGCAGAGACAGAAAATCTTGTACTTTAAATTCTCCCCAGTGAGCTTGTTATGCAGCATTGATTTTCATTTCACTGCTTTTTCATGGCAGATGAAGAGTATGATTCTCAAAATCTTGGTGTTTTACTCCATAAAACTGGTGTGATTTCTGGCTTTTATTCAACTGAAATTCTAAACCTCAACTATTATGCTCATTATGAAATTCTAAACCTCAACTAGATGTTGTCTAATGGACCAAGCATGGGAGTAGTTGCTAAGAAACTAGAATGATACAAAACCAACATGGCACCCATTCAATGGATTAAAAACAGATTAACTGATAGGTCTCACAATGTAATTGTAAATACAAAATCACCCTTAACTGGGTATGTTTCTAGTGGGGTCCTGCAGGAATCAGTTCTTGGGCCTATGTGATTTAACATTTTTATCAATGACATGAAGCAAAACATAAAATCTCTACTGAAAAAAGTTTGCAGGTGACACGAAGTCTGGGGAAATGATAAATGATGAAGAGGATAGGTTACTGATACAGAGCACTCTGGATCACTTGGTAAATTGGGCTCAAGCAAACTATGTGTTTTAATATGGCCAAATGTAAAGTTATATATCTAGAAACAAAGAATGTAAGCCATACTTACAGAATAGGAGACTCTATCCTGGGAAGCAGTGACTCTGAAAAGGATTTGGGAGTCATGGGTGAATATTCAGCTGAACATGTGCTTTCCAGTGCAATGCTGGGAAACAAGCCATATAGTGATAGAATCAAGGAGCTGAATCTGCTTAATTTAACAAAAAGTTGGTTAAGGTGTGACATAATTACAGTCTATAAGTATGTACACTGGGAACAGAAATATGATAGTAGAGGGCTCTTTGATCCGAAAGACAAAGATATAATAAGATCTAATGTCTGGAAGTTGAAACCAGACCATTTTCTAAAAGTGAGAGTAATTAAATATTGAAACTATTTACCAAGAGTTGTGGTGTATTGTCCATCACTAGAAATTTTTAAATCAAGACTGGATGTTTTTCTAAAAGATCTGCTCTCATTCAAATGGGAATTAGTTCAGGGAAGTTTGATGGCCTGTGGTATACAATAGGTCAGACTAGATGATCACAGTGGTCCAGTGAAACTTCCAGTTTTGTAATTGATTCACTGGGTCCAATCTTGCTACCATTGAAGTCAATGGCAAAAATTCTGTTGACTTCAATGGGACTAGTACTGATACTACATTGGGAAAATCACTTAACAACTCAGCCTCAACTTCTACATCTGTAAAACTGGAGCAATAATTGAACTTCCTCACAAGTGTGTTTGTGAAGACTGATTCGTATTTATGCCAAGGCTGGAGACACATAGTGCTACATGAAAGCTAAATATTCATATTAAAGTACAATCAAAGGTTTTATTAGCTCCAGAAGATTGCAATGTATTTAAATGTTGTAATTTTCTGTGTGCTTGTATCTGTTTCCATACTATGTGAACTTGAAATGAGTATGTAGTTGAACCAAAATAATATCCACCTATTACGTTGTCAAAAGAAAGTCAATTGATATTTTAATTATTGTATGTATCACATAGAGAGCACAATGATTTGTTTTTGTAGTGAAAATAAGTGTAGTAAAGGTTAATGGACTTCTAGTAGTAGAGGCATGAACTCCTCTATTTAAATACAGGCTAGGTGAATGTGGTACAATAAGGGTAGCTACATTGAGTGCTTCTTCATATAATTGTACTGATGCACTTTCACCTAGATCCATCTCTGTTCAAAGGCCAAAGAACACATAATGTATAGAGTGGCACTATTTATGCAGTAATAATTTAGTACAAATGGACAAAATTAAATTTATAATCCCTTTTGGTCAATGAGCACATTAGGATTTAGGTGCATCCTAATCAAGAACTAATTGCTTTTAGCAACTCTTTTATGGAAAATACATTATCACTGCAAATGCAATGAACTTGTGTGAAGAAGCCAGGCATAAAACAAAGTAATGGTTATTGGTAGCATATGATACATGATACTAGAAATCTGTTACTGCAACAGCAAAGTACAGACATCGGCATTAGCCCTCCATTTGTAAACAGAGCTAACAAATAAATCACAATGAATAATTTATTTGATTAGTTTAGTCTCTCCCTGCTCAGGGAATATCCATAAGTATATCATGTTCATCTTGAATGTATTTATTATTCAAATATATTCAGCAAATTTCTTTTAATATTTTTTACTCTAATTAATCAAGAATATTTTAAATTCAAGGTGGGCTGCTTAGTTGTGATTGGCTGGATATGTCATGTGACATTGATTTTGATTGGCTGATTGGTTGAACCCCCACACACTTTTGGGTTAAATACTTACACATGCAAATCTAAAATTCAGTTTTCACAAATATTCGAATATGCATTTTTGCAATCAACTTGCTGCCAAGAAAACTGTCCGTGAAAATCAGGTACTCTCATGTTTGTAAAAAGCTAAAATTAACACATGTGGTTTAATATTTGCATAATTTTTGCATAGTTTACTCAGCTCTCTTTAAAGGACAGATTTTCCTTTAAGGGACCAACTCTGCTTTCCACCAAAACCAGAAAGTCATGTGTTTGAGGCACTGGTGCCAATCTCCAGCTGGAACATTTGTCCTAAAAAATGCATGGATGTCCAAACAAGTATGTCCTTGATGTATGGAATGGAAGCTTCCCAAAAAGGAAGCATTCATTCATCATTCCTATTTTGTTGATTGTAAAAAGAGGACCTGAACACAATTTAATGAATGTGGAAGAACTGATGTTAGAACAGCAGAACAGAAATAATGATGCAAAATGTGAAGCAGAAAGTGAAGAAAATCTCCTTCTAAGGATTTGGATTTATTTGCAGCCTGGGTTGGTTCATATTAACAAGTTCAAAACCAGAGTCTGCAGTCACAAGATATAGTGTGCCACATATGTAGAAGAGGCCTAAATAGTATGAGATGAAACAACCCCCTTGCAATTATTCAATACAGGGGTAGGCAACCTTTCAGAAGTGGTGTGCCGAGTCTTCATTTATTCACTTTAATTTAAGGTTTCGTGTGCCAGTAATACATGTTAAGGTTTTTTAGAAGGTCTCTCTCTATAAGTCTATATTATATAACTAAACTATTGTTGTATGTAAAGTAAACAAGGTTTTCAAAATATTTAATTAGCTTCATTTAAAATTAAATTAAAATGCTGATCTTACGCCGCCAGCTTGCTCAGCCCGCTTCCAGCCTGGGGTTCTGTTCACCTAGGCCTGCAATGGGCTGAGTGGGGCCTGTGGCCGGGACACTGGCTGGCAAGGGGCTGGCAGCCGGGACCCCAGACCTGGGGGGGGGGGTTCAGGGGTCAGGGCAGAGGGTGCAGGGCAGAAGGCTGGGTGTGGGGGGGGGGTTCAGGGGTCAGGGCAGAAGGCTGGCGGGTGTGGGGGTGCAGGGCAGAAGGCTGGGGGTGTGGTGGGTTTAGGGGTAAGGGCAGAGGGCTGGGGTGTGTGGAGGTGCAGGGCAGAAGGCTGGGTGTTGGGGAGTTCAGAGCAGAGGGCTGGGGAGTGTATGGAGGTGCAGGGCAGAAGGGTGGGTGTTGGGGGGGACTTGAGGTCACGGGTAGAGGTGTGGGGAGGTGCAGGCAGAGGGCTGGGGTGCTCGGCTCGTGGGGGTGCTCGGCTCATGGCAGGGGGCTGGGAGGGATATGCCCTGTTCCACCCCCTTCCCCAAGGCCTTTCCCTACCTCTCTCTGCCTGCTCTATGGAGCAGTGAGCATGCTCCGCTTGGCTCTGCTCCGCTCCCCTTCCCCCTTGCAAGGGCCGTCCCGGCAGGGAGAGGGAGGGGAAGGAGGAGGGGGCGGAAAGCACCATGCTGGGGGAAGAAGCGGGGAGCGGGGGAGCTTGGCTGCCGCAGGACCAAGCTTCTGCCTCCTGCCCCCGCAGGGGAAAGCGGTGGGTGGGGAGGGTTGGGGGGGGGGGGGGGGGGCGGGACCCTCCCCCCTGCAGAGGCAGGAGGCAGCCAAGCTTCCCTCCTCCCCCGCTTCTTCCCCCAGCGTGGCGCTTTCCGGCCCCTTCCTCCTCACCGGGCAGGCAGCGTGCCACTTAAAATCGGCTTGCGTGCTGTGTTTGGCATGCGTGCCGTAGGTTGCCGACCCCTGATTCAGTATATTATCCTGGTTTTAAATAGCAATCTTTTTGGACAAAGAACACTAAATTCAGTCACTGTCACTCACAGGAACACTCTAAGAGTCCCCATAAGTATTTTCATATGCAGGGGCTCCTTTGATAACAAAGCTCAAAAACTTTCATTTGCAAACACAACTAAGCACTTAAGCATACAATTACCCAGTCTATGTCTATAGACACCCGTTTGTGTGCAAATATAAGTTCTTGTGGGGGAAATATGTTCTGTATATGGGATATTTTTGGTGTGTCCCTATAGCAACCTCCTGTGAAAATGTAACCCTAACATTCATGTGTTTATATCTCTATATGTTCAAACACTATAAGGGCCAATCTTGTCTTCACTCACCCCTGTAACCCAGCCATTGGTGATTCCTGGGTTGGAATGAGGCAGAATTTGTCCTTAGCTAGGCCCGGTGGAAATGTAAATATGAAAGCCATAACCAGGTAATCATTAGTGTATTTGTGGAAATGAAGAGCAGAATTTGGTGAGATTGCTTCTTCCCCTGTTGCATACACAACTCTACCACAGGGCCATATTCTGTGCTGCAAGTGTGAACAGAAGATTGAATATTTGGCCAGAAACTGGTAAGTTAAGCATGTGGATCTTCAAAGCACAAGGATTTAGTACTGAAGAAGGAAAGACTGGGAGCTCCTGGGAAAAATACTTTGTTAAAATGTTATGTGGAATTAGCTAGTTAGCACCATTTACAACCTGTCTCAAGGCAGGGACTGCCCCTTACTATGCGTTTGTATGGTGCCTAGCGCAACGGGGCTCTCACCTCATGTGGGACCTCTAGTCACTACTATAATAGCAATATTTATTACCTGTACTGTGAGGCACCTAGCACACTTTTTGCTCACAGTAAAATAATAATAACACAAACACATTGACTTTGGGGCAGGTTAGCTATTTCTAAAGACAAGCATCGAGGCCTGCCAGTCTTTTGGGCCAATGTGGACTCAATTATAAACTTAAAATGATGGAATTTAATAGGACATAAACTAACTCATAGACTCATAGACTTTAAGGTCAGAAGGGACCATTATGATCATCTGGTCTGACCCCCTGCATGCTGCAGGCCATAAAACCGTCCCTACCCCTTCCCTGGACTCTGCTGTTGAAGTCCCCAATCCTGTTTTAGGTGACTTCAATCGGCAGAAACCCTCCTGCTAGAGATCCCTGCCCTATGCTGCGGAGGAAGGCGAAAAACCTCCAGAGGCTCAGCCAATCTGCCCTGGAGGAAAATTCCTTCCCGACCCCAAATATGGCGATCAGTAAGACCCCGAGCATATAGGCAAGAGTCTCCAGCCTGACCCCTGTCAGCCATTATACAATTTACCTACCATTTCTTGGTTTCCTTGACTACTATGTTTTACCATTAAACCATTCCCTCCATAAATTTATCTAACTTAATCTTAAAACCAGACAGGTCCGTCACCCCCACCGTTTCCCTCGGAAGGCCGTTCCAATATTTCACCCCTCTGACGGTCAGAAACCTTCGTCTAATTTCAAGCCTGAACCTCCCCACGGCCAGTTTATATCCATTCGTTCTCGTATCCACATTAGTACTAAGCTGGAATAATTCTTCTCCCTCCCTCGTATTAATCCCTCTAATATATTTAAAGATAGCAATCATATCCCCCCTCAGCCTTCGCTTTGTCAGACTAAACAACCCAAGCTCCTCTAGTCTCTTTTCATACGACAGGTTTTCCATTCCTCTGATCATCCTAGTGGCCCTTCTCTGCACCCGTTCCAGTTTGAGTTCATCTTTTTTAAACATGGGAGACCAGAACTGCACACAGTACTCCAAATGAGGTCTCACCAGCGCCTTGTACAACGGAAGCAGGACCTCCTTATCCCTACTAGATATACCTCGCCTAATGCATCCCAAGACAGCATTGGCTTTTTTCACCGCCACGTCGCATTGTCGACTCATAGTCATCCTGCGGTCTACTAGGACCCCTAGGTCCTTCTCCTCATTTACTACATTTAGCTACATTTAGCCTAGAATGATTTCAATGGCTTAATTTACACACAGTAGTAAGAATTTCCTCTGCAAACCAATGGGTTAGCACTGGTTCTTAAAATCACTGGTGAAATGTTCTTGCATATTTTAAATTGACGGAAAATCCAGTTATGACTCCAGGTATTCACTCATTTGCTAGTTTACATGAAGGTATTAAAGGATGGAGCTAACCAGCAACTATTGTAATTAGAATGACTTCCTCAGGAAGCTGGAATAACCAAGAACATCATGGCTCTCAGGTCAAAATGTAAAAATCCACCTATTCAACCTTGCTTTGCCACACCACAACACAGGATATTACTAAGCATTCATGGTGGGGTAGGGGAAGAAGGAGGAACAGAAATGAACTAAAGTAGATATATTATCCTATTTGTATATTTCTACTCAGAAAAGCTCTCTGGTACTGTAGTGATGAATATAAGAGAAAATCTGAGATAGAAGAGAAAAATCAGGAAGGACCAAGCTGCTTCAGATAGGAAAGAATCAACTTGACTCTTCAACTGAAACTCAAACCAACCCTAAGGTGAGTCCTTGGGAAGTTTCACTTCTTTCACATCAGTTTTGATTTTCTTTTCTCTGGCTGCAGTCAGAAGTGGAAGCTTCAATATGCCATTTTTATAAACTCTCCTGGGAGCAGATATCCATGAGTTCATGAATGGGAATAGGGAGTACAAAAATCTCACAAGAAAGCTTGTCCTCATGAAGTTACCAGTTCAACATGGCTGACTGAAGGAGTACTGAGAGGTTGTATAAGCTTTGGGTAAATATCCCAGTTCTTGTGTTCTCACTTGGGCTAGACTGGACCTCCGAGCATTTTGAGCTTTTCCCATCATTAGCAAGTATATCTTTAGGCCAGAGTTGTGTAGGGATGTGTGCTTCTGGTTCCCATGAATTTCAGTGGAGTCCCATGTCTGGATTCAAGGATAGAATTTAGTCCTTAGGGGTGAGTACCACTGACTTCAGTGTAACTTCGGGGGCTTACGGATACATGTGGATCAGGCCCTAAGATTCCCAAAGATTCTTAATTTTAGGGCCTCTACTTGTATTTTTATGCATCCCAACATCCCACTGACAATCTGCATTTTTGTAGGTGCAAGGTGTGCATTTCTGACATGTTGTAGAGAATAAGATAATTTCCTAACAGACAAAGCATGCCCTACAGTGTGCCTAAGTGCACACACTACCTAGTTCAAACCATGGGTGCCCAACTATGCACAGAAATTAGTATCAAGCTTTAAAAATATATAATTAAGGAGAAAGGTTTTGTGGTTGTAACTGCACAATGATCAATGGCATCAGAATTAATTCTTGTGTATAGTGCCTAAGTAGTGCTTTTTCCTCCATTCCAATAAATAATAGGTTTTATAAACAAAAGTTAAACAAAGAGAAGCAGGCAAAATGCTATTTTGACTAATGCTGCAACCAAAATAGGGGCCAGTTTGTTTTCTCCAAATTCTTTTGTAACACAAAATAGACGTTGGGCCACATTCTTATCTGGGTTATACCAGTGCAAACCCTGAGCTATTCCATTGATTTTATATCTGTGTGAGCAAGGTCAGAATTTGGCCCATCATCTGCAGTCCTCGCGCAAGCAAAACTCCTGTCGACTCTAACAACAGTTGAGGGCGCTTGGCATTGGAAACTCTGAAAACCAGGCCACTAATTAAGGAGTCTAAATGTGCCTCTGGTGCCTAATTTTAGGAAGACAAGTTTGAATGCTATTTGGACCGAAGGATTCAGTGCAGCAAGTTGCTGAGCACTTGCTATGAAGAGGTAGTTTTGAACACTTAACCTGTTTAACACAAGTTGTGCCTGGCAGCAGGAAAGCTCTTATATTAGTGTTATAAGGACATGAAGAACTCATAGGAAAAGGGCTAGAGCTCATACAAAGGAGTTATCAGACATTGATTTCAATCAGAGTACAGGTCACTCAGCACCTCACAGGGCTGGACCTTAACCCGTGCTTTTAAGCACTAATAAAAGTTTAAAAGTGCTGTCTCTCTTCTCTCTCATTTTCCCCAGTATGTGTGATGACAACTTAGGAGATCATTAGGGGTTTCAGAGATAGATTTGGGAGTGTTTCTGTATTTATTTGAAGTGCAAGGTATAATCTGAATGTTGGGTTCTCTCTCTGGGAGAAATTCACTCCACCTGCATAAAGTACAAGTATATTTGGGCTCTGTCGGATGGATAATCTATGAGACAGGGATGTGAGAACAACCCTCCTCTATTGCCAGGGTATGAGATTTCCACACAGTTCTCACTCCTCCCAACCTTTGTGGCAATTACTTCAGTTTATGATCAGGAATAGCAGCCAGAGTCTCTCTCAGGCCATTTATCTGTAGTTTGTTCTGGGCCACACCCAGTGTGGCCTTTCTTGCCAGTCAATGCAAGACCAGCATGGAGATTGTTTATGTGGCATATAGGTGTGTGGCTGTATCTCTGGCTAGCAGCTCAGGCCTCAGCCCCCTCTTCTCACCTTGGATATGTCTCTATACAGAGCTTGATTAGTACAGAGGGTCTTAGCCCCACCCTCTGAGCGTGGGTGAAGGTCACCCTCTAAAAAACTCTGAATAATTCTGAATTAATAGATCAGCCATGGAGAAGGTACATTTATTATGACCATGGTTAGTGGACATGACAGTGTTCTTTATGGTCTTACATTCTTTTGTATTTCTTATACTGTTATACATATTTTTGTTTGTTTGTTTTCTTATGTCATGTCACAGATGGCTGGGGTTTTGGTGCTGGTATATTAAATTTGGCAAAGCCTTCATGGAAGGGAACTAAAAAACAAAATGTCTTGAAAAATCACACTTACCCCTCAATAATTTAATTTTGCAGGAAAAGGAAATCAAAGAATTGTAAATTGATGACTATGAAATAAATGACAATTATTTACAAACATCCAAATAAATCTATTCATTTTAGGTGTCCAATGAATATGCAAATATTCCCTTTAAAAACATGGTCATGTCTCTAGAGCTGCCCACTTATTTCTGTGTTCTTATTAGATACTCAATAGCTTTTAGATTGTTATGGAGACATGCAGTAAATTTTATGATCTTAACCACAGCCTGCTGAAAATACGAAAGAGCATGCCCAATTAGGCACACAATTGACAGTTTTAGGAATGCAACACTGGCTCATCTTTTTAAAAATTTAGCCTCTAAAATCTAACAACTATTATGCTTTCAAAATCTGCTTCCAATTAAGTAACTCTGTAACACAAACCATTAACTAAGGCCCTCTGCCCTGTTTTGCCTTTTCTGAGAAGAGAACTGCAATGAAACATCCCTGTTGATCACACATCCATCCTGTGTGTTTTACAAAGTGTACTTGTTCAGCTGTCACGTTGTTTTGCAAAAGAAAAGTCACTTGATATTGTTACTGACATACTAGTCTACTGTGGCATTTAATATTAGGCTCTATATAACTCACCAGGATGTCAGAACAATCTCTAGTAATCAAAATAAATGGAGAGTCTGAATAATGCATTTGTTAAATCTAAGTAACATGCAGTGGACATCTTTAAAGTGTTTTCCAAGCGAATGTGACTCAGGTGCAGTATTGATTGAGAAGAGAAAGACAGGTAGTTTTGATTCTGGTATTATAGCAACAAAGAAGGCTTTGATAATGCAACAATCATCTTTTGTTAATTTGCTGCAGTGCAATACAACTAGAATCAATTTTGAATTGCACTACTTTACTGGAAAAGGGGATAATGGCAAGGACAACACAGCTCTAATACAAAGAATAAGCCATGATCTGCTTCAGATATTGTACTACACATACTGGTAAAAAGATATATACATATATACTAACACAATATGCAGGAATCTGCTTTAGAATAAGAGTCATAGCTCTGCATTCCTATTTATTGGGAGAGGCAAGAAAATGATATAGCATTCTGCAAACAGCAATAAGCAGCAAGAAACCTTTAAAGTGGACAAATATCACTGTAGGATTATGAGAAAATTCACAGATAAAATAAAGAACAAACAGGCAAGTTTATGTCTTCATTAATATTTGTATGTGAATAAAAATGAAAAGCAGATGAGAGAGGCTAAATTCACAATCAGTTTAATCCCTTTCTGAAAAATTCTAGATATTTCACAAAATTTTCAGAGCTTTATTGAAAAATTTTGTCTTAATGGAAAGTTACTCAGAATGATGATAAAATAATGATTTTTTTCTGGAAAAATCTATTGCTTCATGACTTATTGAATGAAACACAAATCTAAGAGTGACAGCAGCTGGAGCTGGATTGGTCTCCTGTGGTTGCATCCAGTATATAAAATTTCATGGCTTTTCTAAGCAGTTCATTAATTTTCTTTTTTGTGGCTAGGTACTGCTGAATGACCCTTTACAGAATGCAATCTAAACAGAACAGAAAAGTTACTGCCAAAAAATATTGGGGAAATTAATTTAGCTCAAATACAATGGTGAATCATACTGCACAGCCAAATTGATGCTCGTTAGGTCAGTTAAACCTGGGTCTGAATAACCCTGACTTTTCAGAAAGCTTTCACATTGGTATCCAAATTTTATAACTGTGTTCTGTCTCTGTAAGAGAGCTGAGGCAAGGCCTGGGCCTATACAGCTGGAGAGAAACTTCCCAGAAAGCTCAGATTAGGGGGGGAAATTCCTCTCTATAATTTCAGGTTTATTCCTTGTGAAATAAAAACACAAACTAACCCTAAATTTCCAACACTTTGGTACATTCCATTGATGTGCTTAAATCTTTAAATACTAGCAAATAGACCAGTCTAGCTCTGCCTCCACTATTTAGACAGCAGCCTCCTCTCCCTACCCTGACTATAGCCCATCCTTTTTATAAATTGCTGAGCCCAATTAGGCTCAGCTGCTGCTCCTGATTACATCAACTCAGAGAGGCACTTTCAGCTTCAGAAAATCTCTGCTGGGATTTAACTCATAAATCCCCCTACCAGTGTCTAGTTCAACAAGGCCTTTGCAGAAGGCACCATTAGGTGACCTTGGGCAAGTCACTTCATTGCTCCATGCCTCAGTTTCCCCACTTGCAAATTGGAGAGAATGATACTGACCTTTTCTGTAAAGCACTTGGAGACTTACTGAAGAAAAGGATTACCGGTATATCATAGCTAGGTATTAATATTGTTATTGTGTAGGATTCATTGTAGGAGTATGTGCCTGGCTTCTGGGCAAATCTTTCACACAACAGTAGTCATAAGCAGCCTAGTAAAGAATCCTGGGGCTCCAGAGAACTAGATGGGTCCCATTTAGATAAGGGGGTACCTCAGGAATACCAGAGGAAGAATGGGGGTTAATGAATTAGTAAACTGTTCACTATCTGGTTCTGTACCTTCAGTCGATGTATTTGAGCTGAAGCAGGTTAGCATGCACACCTCTAAACCTGAAAGTATCAAAAGCTGACTTTTTTACATACATAGGTACTTCAGTGTCCTGGCGAGAAAATAAAACTGATACTAAGCACACAAAGGACCCCAATATCAGTTGGAATGTCACTATTAGTGCAATGCATTAAGGAAGATCATTGTAACAAATCAAGTTCCTGAGTGTGACTTTCCCTTTCATGCAGAGAATGGACTGATTCGTTCCCCAAACAATGGAAAATTTCTTGTGGGCTCTGGAACAGATTGCTCTGTTTGCTCCATTACTCACAGATCAGCGTGCCACATTCAGCAACGAAGGCAGGGGCTAAACTCATTTTATCTGTTGTCCACAATTTATGAAAAGATAATCTAGCTCGTAGGAAATAAGATGCTTGAATCATTTGCTGGTGATAGTATTTCTCTGTCAGCATGGATTCAGCTTCAAATATGTCTCATACTGATCTGTGGACTGCTATTTTTATGCTATGTTGAGCCATCTAGGAATAATTGTAGAGAAGTTACTGGATTTCTTTTGCCACCAGAAAAATATACTTAACCTACACTGTCTAACTGTAACTTGAGTTGCATTAAAGATCCCTCTCTGGGCATGTCCAGCAATTTACCAGGGCATGAGTTAGTCTCTTCTTTGACAGATGACACCATTTGTCCAGGAGGGAAACTGAATTCTAGGTCTTGAAAGGGGAATATCATCAGTATGCTTTGTGCACATGACATTACTACACAGTGTTGTGAAGCTGATTCTTCATACATTTTTTGGCCATCATACTCTCATCGCTAGTGGATCATTAGCTCCAGTTTAAAACTGAATAAAACTTTTTAATACTTAATCTGTTTAATGAAAGCGGCATCTAATACAAGAGCTCTCCCTCTTTGACTATTGTGAAAAACTTTAAGAACTCAAAAGCAAAACGTCTAAGAGGTCAAAAAGGAGTTATCTGAAACTATAAGCAGAATATTCACAGAAGGTGGAACACTGAGACCACAGTACTCCATGTTACACTGCTTCCTGCAGCATGGTGATCTAATGTTTCAAAGCTGTGTCTGTTACTGTTTAAAGAATGAATGTCAATCTCAAACAGCCACATGCAGTTGCTGAAGTTACTAGACAATATCTTTTCAGGATACCACCCGAAAACTGGAGATAAAGTCATTTGGCCACATCACTTCCAGTATGGATGAGTGGTGGAACTCTCCCAACATAATGGAGATATGAATGATTACAGGACAATTGGACTTGCTCTATTGTCCTACTCAAACATTTACAGTGAGATTTGGAGACTAAAGAAAATTATACGTAAGTATTGCCAGGAATCATTCTTCAAAGAATTTGGGAAACGTGCATAAAAAAGCTGAATGTTGATTTTGTCAGAAAAGTGAATCTCCACAAGCCAAATTCTGAATCTCTTACTCAGGTTAAACACTGCATTACTCTGTGCGCAGTCCCATTGCAATAACTGCTGCTACTCACAGAGTAAGGTACTAGTCACTGGGAATAAGAACATCAGCATCTGCCTCTATATGATCTATTCTTATGCTCGATTTCAATAACATGGACATATTGTCTGTGTACAATAATAAAAGAGGAGTGTGTGTTGTGGTATACATGCCTGTGTGTGGGAGGGGGAGGGGGTGTTTGTATTGGTTTGCATTTTTTAGAAAAAACTTGAAATATAATTGCTTTAAAAAATTCAGATGCATTTTGTTTTGTTCTCATATAACTAAAAATGACTCAAACGATTTGCAACATGGAATTTGAAATGGGTGACAAATGAAAGCTAGAAAATCAGCTTTGATAATGGAATGAATGAGAGAACCTTAACTTAGTGGAGACGTGACCTGATCATTATTAGTACAGTATGACATGCATAAAAATGTGCCATGAACACCAACAAAAAAATAGAAAAAAGAAGCTCTCTGTAACTGGGAGCCATTATATCAACTGGAAATAATGGCAACCAGAGGTAAAACTCCCACCTCAACTTGTTAAATCTCTTAAACTGCTCTATCGTAATTTTCTACTAATCCAGGAATCATTGTGTGTCAGCACTGTGTGGCATTTTGGGCCTTCCATTATAATAAATTAAACATGAATTATACTGCACGGTTGTACAAAGTAATGTATTTTTGTAGTACTTAATGTAATGTGGTACCAACAGGACCTGAAGCTTTTCTTTCTTTGTCATTTTTTCACAGGGTTTATGTTATTTGGCCATAATCTGCTTTGTCAGATAAATAGCACTATTCCTTAATCTTCAGACTGAGGTTTGGCCTTCTATAGAAATATGTTCTCAGTAGTAGGCACTTTGCTATACCACAAAATGTACTTAGCTCAGCAGCTGCAGCATTATATGGTACCTATTGGAGTTATGCTAGACTAACCACTTAAGGTTTGGGGACTGATAGCTATTAGGAACCTGATGAATGGCAGGTAGATTGCAGTGCTGGTACCACATCCAGGACCTGGGATGGGAGACTCTTACAAGGGTATGAGTTTCAAATTCATTTAGACTGTGAGCAACAGCTCTTGCTATTTTGTTTATTCGTTACATGTGTAGTTCACTGCAATACAAAGGGCCCACATATCACCTGATGAGTGCTCACTGAAGTCAGTAGTATTTCCATTGACTTTGTTGTGTGTTGGATCAGGCCCGTTTGCTGGGATTTTCAAAAGAAACCATTGGAATTAGGCACCCAAATCTCTCAGAAATCCAGTGGGTACTGGGCACTCAATTACCTTAAATTCTTTTGAAAATCCTAGCCATAATGTCCTATGAAGCCCCTTAAAGTGAAATTCCACGGCAAAGTGACAAAGTTTAAAAACATCACCTTTTGCTCCCTGTGTGTAGAGTATTCAGAGCCCTATCTGCTGACTAGATGTTACTGTTTTTACTCCTGTTAGCCCTGCAGGGCACAACACTGCTAAGAAAAAGGGAGCTGGATTCTATTCCACCTTTTGTATCTTTGGCAGAATTGTTTACCAAGCTCCTGTGAGTTAAACTTGTGTAAACCCACTGAAAGCTGAATTTGTTTGTGGGGGGGCACAAGTAACATTAAGTAATTTGAATTAGTCTTCTGTACTGAGCATAAGTAAGTCTCAAGCCCCGTGTGCTGCAAGTAGTGTGTGGCTGAAGAGCCCTGGGCTCAAATGCAATCCTGGCATAGCTACATGCTTTCCTCTTTGACTTTATGTCTGTTACAAGGGTGCAGTAAGTTAGCTATCATGCAGCAGCTCTCATTAATGCAGGATCAGATTTTCCTCTATTACCCATCTAGCTTGTCACTTTTTACCTTGTGCTTATCTGTAAACAGTCGTTATAGGCTTAAACTATATACATGGGTCCAGACATGATTTCACAATGGAAACCTATCTCCACAGTGGGCCTAATCCAAACTCTCCAAAATTTGAGGAAGTTGAGGTTCACATCCAGACTTTGAACCCCACACCAATTTTTGGGAGCATTCACGTTTAGGTCTTTGGTGTGGGCCATTATAAAGATATGAAGCGTTAATCCTAATTTAGGCTTGATCCTGCAAAGACTTACAAGTGTGCTTAAAGTTAAACATGTGTGTGAGGTTTTACACTCTTAGGTCTGGATCTTTGTTCAGGCATAACTCTAATAAATAAAAAAACCCAACATAAAATAAATATAAATATAATAAAATTCAATATAAAAGAAAAGGTAAATTGGGACACAATGTAGAATCAGAATCACCATGTAAAGTCCCAATATCTCTTGAATGTTCTTATGAAAGAACGTTGGCACTATTTCATTAGAAGTGCAGCCCAAGAAAAGCTGTGTGACTTTGCTGGTATTAGCTTGTGCTTTTCTTTCCTAATCTTTTTGTTTTCATTGTTGTCAAATAACAGAGAGAGGTGAATTCTAGCCTAAAAGCCAGTTTCCTCTGCTAAAGCAAGTGTTATCCCTAAGGTCGAGGATTGTCTGAATCAATAACACACCAATCTCACTAGTCCCATTTAAATGGTGAGTCAGTTCACATAATCCAACTGTGTCAACTGAAGAAGAATGGTTTATATAACACTTTGCTGTCGTCTACTTTTTAGAACTTATTAGTTGTAAATTATTGGCTATCAGTCTATCATTGCATCTATAGATCTTTATGCACTAGCAATTTTTTTATGTTGTCAAGTATTTTTTGACACACATTTATTTTCAAGCACCATTTAGAAAATATTAACTAGAACTACTGCATCTACAGAAATTATAAGCCACTTATTCGATTTCCAATTAACAATTGTATTCCAAAGGCAGTGAAAGCCAACCCCCCGCCCCCCAAACCTACAAGACAGCTCCTTCATAACATAAAATAATTTATCTCAGATGGAATCCTAAATTTTAAAATGAACTCCGTATACCAAGCAGATAGAATTTTTTAAATTTGATCATATACTTTGGTAAAATATACCAAAGTTATACAGGAAAAAATATTACTATTTAATTGCACATGCCCAAGTGCCACAATAGACAAAATCCCATTCTCTACTAGGATGGCACACAAGAGCTTGTTCTGCAACACAAATAGAAAGGCAGGCTCACGTCATAGTACTCAAGAGAGCACCACGAGTTCAGTACAGCTAACACTCTGACCTGACTGCCACAAGATGAAGGGAATGGAATCTTCAAATTAGGGCACTTTCAGAAGCCCAGCCAGTAAGAGGATATGCTGCTCTGGGCAGGATGCACTGACTGGTAACAATAGGCATGGACAAAGATTCTACTCAGAGGAGCAGTAGCCAGCATTGCAACTAGCAGCCAGCACTAAGTCCTAACAGCAGGATGGCTTTTGTATCAGACTGGTAGCTGCCCTTTTTATGCTGCTGCCTCAGGAATCAGGATAGGACAGTATTTTGCCCAAGAGTAGGTATGCTACAAGCGGATGTCCTAAATCCCCATCAGCTAAATGGCACTTTAAAATTAATAATGAGGGTGGTGGAGGAGAATTAAAAAAAAAATGTAAATGATATTCTGTGTACAATACATTGATCCTGTATTCTTGCCATGTGCTAGTTTGCATTCGAGTACATTTCTGTATTTCTTGATTAATTTATTATTGGACTTAATAAACAAGCCTGTCGAACTTGGTGTGGAGACAAGGCCTCAGTATATCCAGTTGTCTAGACTCTTCCAGGAAAAATAAGTGAATGTAAAAATAAGCAGAAAATGAAAATAAAGAAAGCAAAGGAAAACAAATAACCTCTCAGCATTTGTACATAATTCGTAAAGAAGTACAAAAGGCACAAAGCCACTTTTATTTTTATTTTTCAGGTCATCTTTAAGAATTGCACAAAAATGATGGTTTCAAAGTTTCATTTATTTACATGTTGTTTATCTGAAAGCAGGACAGCTGTTAGCAAATAGTAATGATGCTCTACAACACACTTTACTGCCGGTGACTCCTCCCACTTACATTGACATTTTCTAGTAGCTTACTACTGTGTCTTGTTATTTATATACACATTTGCTCTACAATTGCTTTGAAACACAAATGTGAATTGAGATAACATTATATTATATCTAGACTTGATGATCAAATGCAGAAGATTATATCCTAGTAGAAGCGTGACTTGGTGAATCAATGGTCTTTCCAAACACATTTCAAGTTTGGCCTTTAGCTGACTATGTGTTGCATCTACATTATCAACAGAAACAAGGTATGGTGAAGTAAACTAAGATAGGGAAAAAACTACCCAACTGGTTTGCATTGTTTTCAGGATTGTTGCGATTTTGAGACAAAACTTGGTTAAACAACTCTAGCAAGTGAAAGGCTGAGGGGGACTGTGAGCTGTTTTGTTTCAGGAGTTTATAGTGAGGGAAGACCTTTGAACAGATAGCACTTAAAATGGCAACACTGTTTTCACCTGTTGATACTAACAGGAGTTAAATGTTTATATTAAAAGGATATAAACCTAGCTAGAATTTAGGTGAGACATTATCAAAATGACTAGTTGTAGCCTCTCCTTCACGCAAAGTACTACACACTTAGGAAGAAATCATCAATTGCACAGATACAAAATGGGAAATGACTACCTAGAAAGGAGTACTGCAGAAAAGGATCTGGGGGTTACACTGGATCACAAACTAAATATTTAGTTTGTGATCCACTGTAATACTGATCCAGTGTAATACTGTTGCAAAAAAAACAAACATCATTCTGGAATGTATTAGCAGACATTTTGTAAGCAGGACACAAGAAGTAATTCTTCCAATCTACTCAGGCAAGCATACTAATAGGTTTTAAGTCAGAATAGGTTTAATAGAGTTAGAGCTGGATCTCTGAAGGGGTTTTGCATTAAAAGCTTTTAGAGGAAAACCACCTGTTGCTGCTTTGTGTCTTCTGTCTGGGACTTCTTATAAAAGCTGTTAGAAAGGAGTTTTAATGTAGCTCTACAATATTAGTGGTTGAACAGTGAAACTCAGAAGGTGGCCTGGTTGCCTTATGATACAATTTCATAAAAAAATCATATGGGCAAATAACATATAAACTGAATTTCAGCCTCAAGAAAATGTAAGCAAAGATATAATAATAACAACTTTGGATGTATCTTTAGAACACCTTACAAACATTGGAGATATCCCATCTCCTAGAACTGGAAGGGACCTTGAAAGGTCATTGAGTCCAGCCCCCTGCCTTCACTAGCAGGACCAAGTACTGATTTTGCCCCAGATTCCCAAGTGGCCCCCTCAAGGATTGAACTCACAACCCTGGGTTTAGCAGGCCAATGCTCAAACCACTGAGCTATCCCTCCCCCAAGGTAGGTAAGTAACACAGGTATTATTTTAGGAGCAAGACTCTGAAGCAGAGGTTAACTGTCTTCTCCTGGGTGAGAGAGGTAGGCCTAGAACTGAGGAGTTCCTGGCACTAAATCTTGTGCTCATTTGACTAGACCATCCATTTATCTACTCAATGACCTAATCTCTCTGTCCAATGAAAATCAGTGCTTATAGTGAAAAGCCACAACATTCTTAACTGTTTGCCCACAGGTGAGGCTCCTTCCCCAAAGCAGCCAGTTACATCTCAGCATGCAAGGGGCAAAATAGGAGTTTCTAACCCTCTCTGATTCCCCACCAGATTCAGAAGGACCCACCAGTATTACCTGGCCCCAACCCCAGCAGGCTCCCTTTCCCCACTTGACACTGGGAGCTGCAGCTGGCAGGGGCTTTGCAACCTCTGGACATCATTGTTCATACAGCTCTGAAACTTGGACTCTATCTTTTGAAAATCATTCGCTGTATTGCCATTGGGTGATGAACTACCTTCTTCTCACCCCTTTCCTACTGATGCAACAATTCACCTGCCCAACCTCTCAGCTGTGCTGGCAGGAGGGTGAAATAGGGACTTTTAAACAGAGAGCACTCAGAATAAATACTGTTGCTAAATTAGGCATGCTGGCCTTCCCTACCAGTGTAAGATAGTGGGGCAGGGTCTGGAATGAGATCCACATCCTCTAGGCCAGGGGTAGGCAACCTATGGCACGCGTGCCAAAGCCGGCACGTGAGCTGATTTTCAGTGGCACTCACACTGCCCGGGTCCTGGACACTAGTCCGGGGGGCTCTGCATTTTAATTTAATTTTAAATGAAGCTTCTTAAACATTTTAAAACCCTTATTTACTTTACATACAACAATAGTTTAGTTCTATATTATAGACTTATAGAAAGAGACCTTCTAAAAATGTTAAAATGTATGACTGGCATGCGAAACCTTAAATGAGAGTGAATAAATGAAGACTCAGCACACCACTTCTGAAAGGTTGCCGACCCCTGCTCTAGGCTGTTGTACTGCAACAGTCAGCCAGTGGGATAGTTCCTTTCAGAGGCAGGCACTCAATAGGTGGTCCTGGTCCCTGCTACAGGCTCCTGGGTTGGCTGGCAGTTGATAATAGTAAGCAAGGCAAAAGAAGGCCTCGTCATTGATATTTATTATTCAGATCACATTTAGTTAGAAAAAATATATTTGTAACATATTCAGGTTAGTTTCTATTCCTACCTTAGACTATTTTAGGACTGTTTATGTTTTGTGAAATATTTTTTTAAGAAGTGCTGAGTTCTTTCGAACCTAGAACATTTGATGTTTTCCTCCCTCTATAAACCCCCCAAAAGGTAAACAAGAATGGAAGAATTAAGATGTTTTGGGCATAACAAGCCTCAGTACCAGTCTACTAATATACCATATGAACACTTTAGCCACCATTTGTCTGGTTTGTGAAGCCTACAGAAGCACTAAAATTGGGAATTTAATTTAAAAATAAAACAATTATGAAATTATTTTGTCTCAGGCTTTACTAATAAATTGAGTTATTACTAGATTTTTGTCAACAGCAGATTTGCCCCAGTGTAAGAATGAAAATGACATTAAAAAGCGCTTTAATCTATTGAGAAATCAACACGCTATGGACTGTTTAATAAAATCTTGCCAGTTTATCATAATAAGAACCATTATTGGGAGCAGTACGGGGAAGAGCATAAAATCTTCTTGATTTGCAGCCTGCATGAAATCATGATGGCTTTGATGGCTGATTAGCTCACAAAAACCACAAATATCACTTGATCCAGATGCCATCTTGAGGAACAGAAGGCTAAAAACCAGATGTTTACTATTGATATATCTTGAGGTGTTGTCTATTGTCCAATTAGACAAAAACTAGGATAAGCACATTTTCATGTGTGAGCTTCATACCATATAAGGAATGAAAGGTCAAAGTTAGAAGGGAAAAGCTATTCGCCATTCAGCCCTAATTTACCTTATACATTATTAAATAATCCCCTATGCATTTCTATCTTTGATAGTCTTGTGGTATGAAGTGTAAGTCAATGGATAAGATAATTGCAATAAGCAGAAATGGTATTTAATGCACTGGACACTTTCAATAGCAAAGTAGTTCTAATTAGTGTTGGTAACTGATGTGACAGCAGTTTACAGAGCACCAGAATAGTTCCTCATTTGTCAAGTGGGTCTGAAGCTTATGGCAGCTTTCTGATCCTCTCCCTTGCTGCAGGACCTGAAAGCACCTTCAAAAAGCTTTCTCTCATTGATCTTTAGTCAGATGCTGACTGAAAGGCAGACGGCTTTGCCAGAAAGAAGATAGATAGATGCTGCACCCCCATGAAAATGTCACTTGCTTAATGAAAAAGGCACTTGTTCATAACCTCTGCACACTCACACATGTGCACACACACACAGGGGCATAACAATCACCAACCCAGAGAGGTTATGTAAAAGGGTACTTTTTATTAAGCAAGTACAAGTATGTACATGTGTGTTCACTGTAGACTACATATCAAATCATCTAATTGTGTGTGATATGTGTGTCATAGATATGTGTATGTATCTATACATAATTACATACACACATGCACATATGTAACACACAATCTGATAATACGCCATGGAAACTGGAGCTGCATTAATTTCTCCCTTCCAGACTTTGCATTGAATATTAGACATGCCAAGCAACAGATAAAGCAAACCATTGTTTCTGAAATGTCATAATTTGCTTTCCTTGTCTCTGATTTTTCTTTTAACATATTGATAGTTCACTTACCCCACCATCCTCTGAGGGCGGACTGAGTAAATGATAGTGTGTCAGATAAAGAGCAAGTATCTGAAGAGTATACCGTGTCAAGAAAGTTCATAGCAGTTTTCATTGTGTTACACATATTTTATTGCCATAATTAAATAATTCAATATTGTGGTCGGCTATGGGCTAAACTATGACGATTTACAATGTACCTCAGCTATAGCACAAGGCATTAAAAGCATTTATGAGCTGGGAGTAATGTATTTCTCCTGAAAACTTTAATGCCATTTGTAACTCCTGAGCCAAGTGCCAAGAACAACACCTCCACAGAGGAAGTGTCAGGTCTGGGTATCAGAGCCTGGACTGCAGTGGTACAACTGGAATTTCTGAGATGTGCATTATGTGAATCCCAAACTTGCTGATTGTGAAGCTCTCCAGGTGGCAACGGACCAGGCAATACATCCTCATGTAATATGTTTAGAACTCCCTGGTACTGGTGAAAATCAAAGGGAATTGGGAAACAGGTCAAGAACCGCAACAAAAGGAATGGTCTCATCTATGGAACACAGGCTGTCATTCTCATTCTGGGGCCACAGGTGCAGGTCTGTTCCCTGCACAACACAGGGCAAGCTAAATGCCGCTCTTAGGGCCGCTGCCAACGCCCATGAGGCTGTTCTGGCAGCCAGGGATCAGCTGTACGCAGAGGCATATTGGACACACCCTCTTTTTCCTGGTCATGCCCCTCCACCCCATTGGTAGCCTTCTAGGGTTTCATAGAAGCTACTACAGTGCCCCTTAGACACCAGAGATTTCCTGGGAGAATCCTCCACTAGCCACTTAGGGCAAATTTTGGTCTGCTTTGCATCACTGAATTAGCACATTTGAGATTTAATACATTCCTTAGGCTCACTATTTGTACTACCTTTGCTGATTCCTTAATTTGAAATAAAAACAAGCAGAAGTGAAAAATGACATTGTTTGGTCTTTACATATGGTCAAAAATAAAGAAATCGGGAACTGTACAACAACCAACAAATTAAAAATAATGATCAAGTGTCTGTTAGGGAGAGAAAACAAGACATTCCTGTAGGAATTTTGCATCCAAAATAAAACACAAGATGGCAGTTACCTTGCAGCAGGCAGGCAGCATCTCTACATTTAAACATACAGTACACTGAATAACAACATTTCCTTTCAGTTAGAGAGCTACATATAGTATCTCACCAATCATTTAGAATCCACAGGCCTGATCCTGATCTTGCTTACAACCTGGAATTACGCTGCTGTAAAACTTATGTGAATTCCGAATTAGGTCCTAACTAACAAAAGAATAATCTAATCAAATATCTAACAGAAAAGATGGTGATGATCTTTGCAAGGGGTTGGTTTAGGGAGAAGATTCAATGACTTACATATGACATAAATACTCAACAGTTCACAGGATTAGGGTCATCATGCATAATTAGGAGCACTCATGCCTTCCAGATTTCTATAGGTATAACGTTATACCTTGTAGGTTTTGAAGCAACAACCAAGAATAGACATGCCTTCTTGCCCTCCCCTCCATTTCCCCTTTCCCCCAAACACACAATGTGCAATTAGGTGGACATAATCTGGTAGACTTTTAAGCACTTTATCTGAGCACGGAGGATCATAATGACAGTTCATTTTCACATCTCAGTTACACTTGGGTAAATGTATAGTAACTCCATGGAAGCCAATGGATGTGCAGCAATGCAATTCTGATCAAAATCTGTTACTCTGTGTACAAAAGTAGTGGAGTGAGAAAACAATTGGTTAAGCTCCTAGTCAATTCATTTCCCTCCTCCTGTGGTGTATATACACAGATATGGGAACTTTGGGGTTGAGGAGAAGGGCAATATTGTTTGAATTATTGATGCACTTTACTTTTGTTGAAATCATAGGTCTGATTCTTAGCTACTATTATGGCACTATAAAAGAGCTCTAACGTAGGTGCAACTAATTTATGCTTACCTTAAGTCCCATTTACACTGGCATAGTGGATAAAGCGGTCCTAATATAAATGAGAATCAGGCCCCACGTATCTATAAAGGTGACAATTCCCTCTGTCTAATGTGAATGTTTTTGTAAATATTAAATAAGATTTGACCAGCTAAAATAATACAATAATTTCAGTTCAATAGACTAGGTTAAACTGACAAGTTCCCACCATCTTTTCAAAAAAATAGAGATCATAAAAAACACGTGGAGGGGATTTTAATCAGTACAATATAGATCACAGGGAATATGGACAAGATTGAGTCAGAACGTGAGTCAGAAATAATGTAGAGTAAGCACTAATAGGATAAGCAAGTATGAGCTTTTTATCTGATTAGTGCTTACATGTCAAATTAGTAAAATGGTTTAGGCTCTTCTTGCAGGGTGGAATTAAAGTGTGCATGCTGTGTGCCTGCCCCAGCTGCATCTCTCATGTGGCTTCAAGTGAGGACTCTTCCTTTTCATCTATTTGCTTCCTAGACTCAGGAAAACCTTGGTTTGGACACAGCCATCTTTGTTTTTTTCCTGGCAATCCAGATCTCAGGAATCAAGTGATCTATGCTTAATTCACTTGGTGGGGGGTAGGAGGCATTTAATAAATGAGAAAATCAAGTTTATTTGACTTACTCATATACTGTAATGCATTCCTGGGTGAAATCTTACCCCCCACAAAAACTGATTAGTTAAGTTTGACATGGGAAGGGAGTGCCACATGATAGTGGTGATGAAGGGAGCAGGGGAAGCAGTGCCCTGTAATGGCAGATCCTCCAGCCCAATGCCCACTCCTCCCAAACCTGTCTATGCCTCACCTCTAAATTCCACAAGGGCCAGACGATGTGCCTGTTACTCACAATGATGAGAAACTATTGAAGTCAGTGTTATTAAAGGCCCTCAAACCGTAGTGCTCAATTACTATGCAGGCACTCAGACACCATGGTGATGGGCATGGTATAAGAACCTGAACAGAACAGCATAAGTGCTCACTAATATAAGTATGGTCCATGCAATGAGGGCCTGAGCAGAGAAGCAGTGGAAATGCATGTGGAGTTGAGGTCCACAACACACAGGAATAAAGACTTCCTTGCTCCAGCAATTCTGCAACACTACTGCTTCTACTCCCCTGGTGCTCTCAGTGCCTTCAGAGGAAGGGCCAGGATTTTGCCCATTTTAAGGAGTTTCCATTCTGGGCACTCAAGGACAGTATATAGTATATTGACTTCAATATGGCTTGCAATAATGGGGAATCAAAGTTAAATTATTGTTTTCCTCTTGAAATTTACACTTTACTTTCCTAAATCTGATCCTCAATATTGTATGGCTCTGTATTATGAATTTACCAAATAACTTCCATGCATAATTCAGAAATGCTATTTTCTTCTGATGTTCAAGGCTTTCAGAAGTAGAAGGCACCATGGAAAAAGAAGCTATGCATCAGGGGAAAGATCGTATAATGGACTTCACTGTTCTTGCATTTCATTTTTCAAGAATCATTGCAGAATATTAAATAGGAAAAAAGAACCAAGCCTACTGAGAAAGCTAAAAAAGTGCACCATTATTTTAACAAATTTTTAGGATGCCCTTTTAAAGATGAAATCAAAGGTAATGTGCGTGAAATGAGGCTTGTCCCCCGGTCTCTTTTATCCATGTTATATTTCAGTTCTATTTTCCATACCTTTTTCATTTGACCCTCTTATTTACTTTTTATATCCCTTTTCCTCAGACTGCTGCCTTCTTACTCCCATTCCTGCTCTACCTCTCAATTATTACTCATTTACCTCAGCACTTGTCCTTTTGTCATTTGATCCTTTATTGACTTTTGCTCTCAGATCCTTTTTATGTGTCTTCCCTATGAGCCTCTCTATCCTTTTATCAACTAATGCCCATACTTTCATAATAATTTTTCTCTAAACAATGGCTCTTCAGTTTCTTTATCGCTATAGAGCTGTTATGAATATTAATGGCCTCCTGCAAGGGCTATTATTTGTGGTAAAGAATGCTGATCTTTGAATGTGGCTTTTGCTTGCATATGCTAGTATGTCTGCAGTTAGGGTTTGGGTCCCTTTTATCTTTTTTCCACAAGATTCCTTTCCTCATGTCCATCGCTGCCTTTTTTTTTATAGAGTTGGAAACTGTGGAGAACCTTCAAGAATTTTTCTTTACTAGGTAATCGTTCTCGTACTGGCACAGTATATGGTGATTTCTACCCTGATTCTGTACATTCCCTAAAGGCAGCAAGCAATTCAGGTAGTAGTGTGTAATTTGTTTTGTACTGAGGAATTCCTGCCATGCCTATATGTATTTAGACCACAGGCAAACCAATAAAGTTGTCATAGAAACAAAGCATTTCATGAATAAATCAATTCATAACAAACTTGTAAACTTCAAAGAACCCACTGTGCTTTAAGAACACATCCATTACACATACAAACTAACCATGTTTGTAATGAACAACGTACACATATTATATATGTCCATTTTTTTGTCCTGTTGGGCATCTTATAAATATTCTTTAATGCTTTCTTGAACAGTATGTGTCTCTGCAGAGTGTAGGGATAGTTTCAGAAGCTGGCATGATAATGCAGCAGCAGGAATTTTTTGTTTCTTTTTTGATGTTCAAGTTGGAGGATTTGGGATTCCAAACAGTAAACACAGACTGCCTGTTCTGCAAGCCAGCATGGACTGGAAGAATCAGTGTGGTAAAATGTTGATCATTTTCAACACGGGAGGATTTTACCCACTGTCCATGCAACTAGGAAAAAATACAGAGTTCATGGAAGTATGATAATAGAAGTGTGCAAAAATATAGAGGAGAGTTAACAAGCCAGGTTACAGAGAAGAGATGGGGAAAATTCTGTCTTAATTTATGCCAATACAATCTCACTGAAGTAAATGCAGCCCTCTGGGCATAGCTGATGGCAGAATCTAGCATTATCTGATCCTGATATTTCATTGTTTTCCACCTTATGTATTCACTTACATCTGTGCAAAGAGGGTGCAAAATGCTACCAGATCAGAATGGCAGTGTTTTACATTCAATTAGCAGAAGCTACACAAAAAACTACACAAGCTACAAGGCAGTGAAAAATCCAGTCCTATGGTTTCTGGATTGTGTCAGTTCTCTGAAGTCTCAGAGAAATTCTTAAAATATGTTTAGTAGGTACAATTTAAAGCTTTTTATTTGAATTAGTTTGACCAGTAAATTCTAAATGTATAGGGCATAATCCACAAACCATTGAAGTCAGTGGAAAGGCTGTCATTGACTTCAATGGGCTTTGGATCAGGTCGATAATGGGGGTTAGCTCCAAAACCGATTGCATCTTAGGCCCAATTGTTTCACCCTTATTTACAATGCACAGCATTTTAGTACATGTATAGTCTCATTGACTTATATGGGACAACTTATGTTGTAAGTTGTTACTCACTGTGACTTAGTGTACCACAAATGGCCCATTAACTATCAATAAAAAGGCAAAAGATTACTTTTTAACTATACTCATTATACATTTACCCATTAGTGAGGGGAAGAAGAACCGTGCATGTCCTATAAAACAGTAGAAGTGTAAACAAAGACAAGATAAATAATATTCACTACTGAAAAAAGTTCAAATGCTCTATGAATGTCATTATCTGCCATAGAATCAATACTGAATAATTTGATTTTTAGCTTAAAACACTCTGAATATCCACCTTTAAGGACCATAGAGAAAAATTAGCCATTACACACTTGATTATCCACTATAACTGCTATACACCATATTTCTGCTGAAATTGCATATTATGACATTATATACTAGGTACACTGTATATGCAGCAGCTATGGTGTGTTGTTCCATTGAGATTTTGTTAAAGGCTGCACTGCTTTCACACATCATTTTAAAGGGGAATGGCAGAGCAAAAAGGAAAACTGAGCTAATCACAGGAATAAGTTTTAAAACTACACATTTTAAAACTCTCTTTCCTTTCAAGAAAGCCTGCAGGTGCTGTTCAATGAAGATATCCCACCACAACTACCGTTGTTTGCATGGGTCATAATAAGACTTCTAGTACGTATGATGTTATATATTGGGATATTTTCAATTGACCAGAAAATCCCAAGGGGAATTCACACAGTGAAAAAAGATCTTAAAACAATTAGTTGATGTATTTTTCTGTATCTCTCCACAACCTTTATGTTTAACTAGGCAATACAGAAATCAATGTACATTTTTGTATGTTTGCAGTGTTGTTGTAGCCATGTTGGTCCCAGAATATGAGAAAGACAAGGTGAGTAAGATAATATCTTTCAACGGACTAACTTCTGTTGGTGGAAGAGACAAGCTTTTGAGCTGCACAGAGCTCTTCTTCAAGTCTACATTTTTGTATTGTAGTTTAAATTATTTTTAAATGGTCACCATGTATAAGCAAGAAATTTATGTCCGCAAATATGGATTAAATGTATATGTAGAATGCAGCAAAACTCTGAAGCATAAACCATCTTCTCTTATATTTATCAGTACTTATTTTATCTATGTGCATTACAGGTATGTTGTTTCCATATAATAATGCATTATCCAGTAATTAGTTTCATGTATGGAATCAAATCAAGATCCTTTAAATTTCTGCTCGGTAACATTCTTCTCAAACAATTGTATCTCCTGGCTCCTCTGATTATTTTATGACTCCTCTTGCTTCTTGTCAATACAGATTAAAGGTAACATATACTGCTGGGAACAAACACAATTTTCCAGCAGCAGCATTTTGTTTTCCTTAATAATTAACAATTGCTGCTGACTAACCTTCCTGTATAAAATGTGCCCCTTCTTGAAAAGGAGCGGACGCAGGTTAGAACATCTCACTTGGGATATCAAAATAAGAAGTGTGATTAAAGCATTAAAGATTTAGAGGTTGACATTAAGGGATGAAAGGTGGAATTACAGTAAATATAAAACTGTTCAACATTAAATGGAATGTGTTGCATTTGAAAGTCTTTCAAAGTGCTAACATTTCAACATTAATTATTAATAGAATCTGACAGCTCATTTTTAATTTGAGTCTAATGACAAGGTTCCTTAAGAGATAAATACAACACAGAATATCACAGGGTCTGTGCATCTTTTTTAAGGCCATTTACATTTCTGAGGCCTAACCCTGGGAAGACATTATAAAAATAGTACCTATTTTAAGAACGTAACATAATTATTGGGAAAACCAATCTACCAATGTGCTGGAGAGGTTTTGTAATGTTTTATTGTATTCCTTATCAGAATTCTGTTTAGTAGGGCTCTTTCTTTGCCCCTGAGCTTTTCCCATTTTGCCTTTTATTTAATGGGGTGTATATGATAGTCCTCTACCCCATTCTGCATATGAAAGCAGACAGAGTCCAAGTTTGGTGGAATTCTGCTGGGCAAGTCCCTCCAGAGAGCCATAATAGAGATAGGCCTCCATGGTCTTTTCCAACGGGGACCGGAGGAGCTGAATGTGAGGGTGAGCTGTTTGCTGTAGAATAATCCCTGTGGACATCTGAACAAGTATCTCATTGGGAGTTCATGAAGCAGCAGGGATTCCTATGGAGCTGTCTCTACAGCTGCTAGTGCCTGACTCAAATCCCTTGAAGTCAGAGGGGATGTTTCTATTGACTATGTTGGACTTTGGATGAGAACCTAATGGGCAGGTGTAGAGACTCTACCAATGGCAGAATGGCTCCTGCTGGAGCCTTCTTGCCAGATGGATTGGGGATGGAACAGGTGCATCTCTCCCTCTGTCTCCATGCATCCAAGGATTCCCTTTCCTCCAGATCCTGTTGACCTGTGAGTCTGGGAGCCTGAGCACCTGCCCAATCTATAACTTCAAAATCCATCTCACTTGAGGGATCATTTCTCAGCTTTTGTTCCCTTCCCCCCTTTCTGTGACTTTCTCCGTAGGAAAGGGATGATCTAGCTTCAAAGTTTCTCAGTAGTGAACTTTGAGTTTGGAAATTCTACTCTTGCGTGACAGTACATCTTTCTCTTACTCACTTTCCCTAACCCCAGCCCCACCCAGTCTCTCTCTCTCTCTCTCCTGCACTCCAGGTATTCCACACCCATACATCACTTCTTAACCTACCTGCTAGCATTTGTTTGGATGACCTGAGGCTAAGTAAATTGTCTCTTATGATCCCTCACACCTACTGGATCTAAAAGGAACAGCATTGTAAATGGAGTTCAACCCTCCATCTGTCTGGACATTTCAAACTCAAAAAGTTTGAGCAGATTTCAGATGCCCTTAGAAAGATTCCATAGTTTTATTACAAATATTTCCATTAGCATTCCCCTATTACCTCTTTTTTTGAAGATGTTTATGAGAGAGTCAATGATAAAAAACAAAATGGACATTTAAAAGCACAAGACCTTTCTTTTACTGATTGATTGATTGATTGATTGGTCCCATTGCCTCTTGGGATACTGTGCCCAATGGAGGAGATGATTCAATAACAACTAATGATAGAGGCATTTTACACAGAACATAAACTTGATGGGACTGATTCTCCTCTCACTTACACTGGTTACATCATAATTGATGCTGGACTATGTGGGAACAGAATCAGGGCCTATAACTAAGTGATGACAGATGGGAAAAGGAGATAGAAATTCTCTGGTTATTAGTGATGAGTGAACTGAAAGGATTGGAAATTATGGTCTGTTAGAGGAAAAACATTCAGAAGTTTGGGTGTTTAGTTTTCAAACCTCTTAGCTTCTGCAGAGTGGGGCTAAAAATCTCAGGAGAAGAGACAGTCTCATGGCTTTTCCACACTTTGGGGTCTGGAGTCAGCTGGAGATGTGCAGATATTAATATAAAGAGGAGAGAGGCAATTTAAGTGAACATTTTCAAATCTCAAAAAATGTTCAGTACAGGTTTCCTTGGAGTTTTGGGCAAAGGTTTCAAGGGCACCTTGGGGTAGAGGGAGAGAAAGTGTGTCTTAATCTTATAAAAAACAGCCATCCATCTGAGTGATAGGACAGATTATACAATGACCCAACATTAACTTTTTAAAAAAATCATGTTGGCAGATGAAAACTATCTATATAGCTTCCCCACACCACTCTCTGATCAGTGAGGACTTAATTTACACATCTGTGAACTCACTGGAACAATTTCCCCAGGACCATACAGTACAGAATCTGATTCTAAGTCATCATGATAGGGTAACTGCACTACAATATTAAATAAACCAGAAAGAGTCAAAAGAACCTATAAGGTGTCATCGGCAAGATTTTTAAATATAATCATGTCTTAGGCCTCTAAGGCACACACCTGTGTGCAGAATCCTTGTCTTCCCCCACTTCTTTAGTGTGTGGGCCTCCACAGTCCAAATGCCGTAGGCTCTGAGACAGCGCTGAACCTCATAAATCTCCCCAGTCACCTATGCATGCTTCCCCCAGAGCCCAACCCCCCAGATGAACTATAGTTCAACTCTTCAGGGACAAGACAGTTACAGTTCTAGGTAAAACAACAAATACCTGAATGTCAGCTCTCCCGGCAAGAGTAAAATTTCCAAACTCAAAGCTCATTATGGAGACACTTAGAAGCTAGATCATCCCTTTCCTACAGCCAAATTCACAGGAATGGGGGAGGGAAACAAAAGTGCTGGGAAATGACCCCTCAAGTGAGAAGAATTTTGAGGTCATAAATTGGGCAGGGGTCAGCTTCCGAGGTCAACAAGATGGGCCCTGGGAAAATATGACATGATTTTACTTAATAACCTACTGGGGTGAACCTTTATAGGCTTGGTTTGACTGTCTCATTTACTTAATTGTGTAATTCTGTATCACAGGAACCCTTTGCTAGAAGTACACATAGGGAACATGAAAGTTAGAATGTGGCTTTGAGGAAGTCAGTTAATTCAAATATTGCACTTTTTGTGTAGTTTTGGACTTGGAGTTCCCTTCAATTCCTCTTCTAAATATGAGCTTTTCTAATGTGACTCATTTGAAATCTGTATGTTAGAGCTCACCTTTCTCCAAAATTGTAGGAACATCAGATTATACCCATGCTTGTAAGAATACATAAATTTGGTGTCTCTGGATTCATTAATATATTTCAGTAAGAAAATATTTCTACTTCTTTTTTGAAATGTCTTGTAGAGGATATTGCTATATATGACCTTATTTAATAAGTGAATACCTGTACTCTGTCAAATTGAACACTAGGACTATGAAAAACTATACAAAACGAAATTACTAAATTCATTTAAATGAACATTTAGAATCTTTTATTCTTCCAATATTAATCAGGATTGTTTGGCATTCAGTAATTACTATAGGTGTATGAAGTATTCCAAATGAAATGCAAAACTATTCAAAAATCAAGTTTTTCGACATTCCATTTTAAATACAAAATTAGGCCCCCATTTTTGTGGGGGGAAAAAATCAGCAGGTTATATAATATTTCTAGTAGCTTCTTAAGAAAATGTACCATCAGAGGAATGACTATTCTATCTGCTACTTGTTTTGGTGAAGCAGTCTCTGTTCTACTTTTGTAACTCATGAATTTACACCTTGATCCCAACACTATCACAAGACTGTTATATGACAAGATCCAGCTGCAGCAGGGGCGAAAAGTGTGTTAGCTTGAGTTAGCTGATCCTGGTGAAGACAAGGCAGCTTGTAGTTTTCACATGAGTCACCTGGTCGAGATAAAGGCTATGGGGGAGTCTTTTGAAAATGTGGACCTTAATAACTTATACAAATTTGAATTATTAAATTAGTGTAAACAAATATTGGAATGTTGCTTAGAACAATTAAAGTAAGGGAAGCAAGGGTTGATTAAGAGTTTCATCAAGAGCTCTGGAGCATGGACATGTTACTAGAGCCCACGTTAGAGTCCTGGAGCACCCTCCTAAGGGCTTTTAAACTAGTGATACATACCACCAAAAGAGCTGCTTGAGTGTGGACCAGCAAACATTTCACATTTGTGACCTTTTCTCCCTTGTTCCTGCCCTCACAACATGGATAAATATACTGTCTATACATAGAAAAAGTTGTGGTCATGCACAGCAAAAAGGAATGGCAAACTTTCCTTCCATGGGATGTCTGTCTCGGAAGCTGTAACAATCCTAAAGGCAGAAACTTGAGCATGTTCCCTGCTTTTTTACTTTGCAGAATGCAAGTGTAAGGGTTTGGGTTTGCCCCACTCTGTTCCCCTCTGTATTCGGTTTGTGAGACTAAAACCATTTCCCAATTGGTTTCAGCCTCCGCAGGGTGTACTGATCTATGCCTCCTATGGTCCCTATGTACTACTATCCCAGGACCTCCTCCTTCAGGCTGGTTAGCGTACACTGGCAGTTCGGGATTGTTGTGGGTGACCACAGTGGGGGGATTTGGCTTCCATTTGTCCTGTATTTTATTACACCTCCGGCGTCTACGGCTACGAACTGGTACACAGTCACCAGATCTGATGAGAGCCCCACTGGACTTGCTATCATAAGTCCTTTTCCTACTTTGGGCTCTGTCTTTAGTTGTACTGAGAGCAACTTTCCAGGCTGTCTTCAGCCTGTCATGGTGACCTTTGATCTGGTCATCGTAATTGGTCACCTCATTCTTAGAAAAGACTTCTTGATGCTTCTCTGGCAACGCCCTTATGTTAGCCACATGTGCAGGAATCAGCCCTTGACGTGCCGCTTGAACTGGAACTGGCAGTCTCCCATCACATCTTTCTTGAAGAAAGGTAACTCGTCCTCCCTTCTCCCTCGTCACCTGCAGCTCATTTCCTGGTACACAGCGGTGTTCATCAAGGATCTTCCCTCTCCAAGGAGGAATAATGGTCTTCCGTTCTCTGCCCACTTTACCATTTCCCATATGCCTTGTGGGGCCCAGGGAAAGACTCTGCCTCTCCTCTCGAGCCAGTACTCTACTCAGCACAGCATTCTTCATAGAGTGCTCGTGACAGTTCATCCTCCTGGTCCCTTTTCCTGGTAAGAGTAGCTCCTTCAGCTCACTAATGATGTTCATCCCTAGAATCCCTGGGACTCCTTCTCCTATATGGCTCCCTTTTGAGGCTTTGTCTTTCAGGATGAAGATGCATTTTCCTGGCAGTGTCTGGCCCATATACTCTATGTCTGCTTCAAGGCACCCCACCACTGGGATTGCCAATCCATTAACAGCTGTTAGACGTACAAACCGTGTGCTGTGCATGGTCAGGTCCTTGTCCTTCAGATATTTTTGAAAATGTGACTCAGTAATGGTGGTGACTTCTGAGCCAGTATCTAACAAACATCTGGTCTTCACCCCTGCTATACATACTTCAGCAGTTAGACAGTCTCCAAATGCTCGCTTACAGAAGTCGCTAGATATGCTGGCACTGCCCATGTTCCTCTCAACACTGTATGCAGAGGGCTTTTCCACGAAGGACAGGCCTAGGAATCCTTCTGCCACTGGTTGGCCTTCTACTGTAGAGGGACCAGTTGCTCCTGGTGCCCCATTGGTTTCGAGTGCCTGGGACTCCGTTCTCCTTCTCAGTGAACATTCTCGGCTAGTATGTCCTGGCCTTTCACAAGTGTAACAAATGTATCTTCCCAGCTCGTCCTTCAGTGGGGCTCTTCGGGATCCCGGTGCCCTTGGATACTTTGGCATACTAATAGGATTCTTTTCTTTCATCAACTCGGTCATCACTTTCAGCATCTCCCCCTGTTGGACCGCCAGTTTTTGGACAGCTTCACTTAAGCTTTCCAATGTTAGCGCTGTTTGGGGCAGGACCTTTTCCCCAGCAGCTGCATTCACTAGGCCCCCACTTCGTGTATGGGGGTTAGGCTTGGCCGCCTCTGCCACAGGAACTTCCTCTTCTTCTGACCACATAATGGCAGCCTGCATGAGTTCGTGGAACTTCTTACTGGGCTCTTCTTTAAACCTCCTTTTCATTTCACGTCGGAGGGAGTCATCACGGAGCCCCAGCACCAACTGCTCTTTCAGAACCGTATCTGGGTCTGGAACTCGCTGAGGGTCTCGCCGCTCCACTTTGCTCATTCTCTCCTGGAGGTCATATGCGTATGCCCGGACAGTTTCACCAGGCTCCTGCTTTCTCTCAAAAAACTCCTTTAGTCGGGTTCCAATAGGTACCTTGTCTCCATACACTTTTAGGAGGAGTTCAAATACCTTTTCCACATCTTTCTTGTCTGCCACTGCCATGAACTTTACTGTGGCCTTGGCCTGGCCCTTGAGGTGCTCCTCTATGAAGTCCACATGATCTTCTTCAGGTACTCTTAGCACACGCAGAGCCGCCTTCACAGACTTGACCCACTCCTCTACTGTAATGTCTCCTGGTCTAGTCGGGAAGCCACCAAACTCCGTGACCTTCCGCTCCCGTGGGACATAAATAGTAGGGGGTTTCTTAGCTTCTGCTGTCTGTTGGTCTATTACTGCCTTGGCCAGCGATAAGGCTTCTCTCTGTTCAGTTCTAGCTTGCCGTAATGCCTCTGCTTGGTCTGATAATCTGCGCTGAAGTTCAGCAAACTGGGTTCGTAGTTCTTCAATTCCAGCCATGGTAGGGTGCTCAACTAGGCCCGGACCATGCTACTAGAACTTAACCAGAAAACCAATGGGATGGACCCTGTGGATAGGATCCTGTTCGTGACGCCAATTATGTAAGCGGGGGAATGGTCCCGCTATTGTGGGGAACTTTCCTGGCTTCTGCACTACCCCGGTGAAGAGGGCTAGCGAAAGGATCCAAGTCCTCGCTCCCACTTCCTTTACCCAGAGGCCTCCCTGCTCTTGAGGACTTCCCTTCCACTCTCCTGTCTGGCAGAGTCCTCATAAACCCCGACAAGGCTGGGCCCAGGATTCCTGGGGGGCTCGACCCCCAACCCTGCGGTGGTCACCCAGGACAGGGGCTAGGGTGTCCCCACTCCGGGGTACTCTCTCTGCACTGGGCACCTCCCTGACCCACTGATCATTTCATACAATTTAAAGCAAATACAAGTTGTTTAATTAACAATTAATTTTAAAAAAAGAATAAGGAAAAATGGGAAAGGTTAGAGGAAAACACATCATCCTGCTCTGTGGCAGGGAACATTACAACCAGTGTCTCTGGAACGTCAGGGCAGTTCAATCTGTTCCTTGTAGGTCCCAGGCCTGCTTCTCAGGCCCTGTCTGTGCTGCAGAGACGCTGTGGATTGGACACTTGCTCTGGCGGTGGCCACACGCTCTCAGGCTCTAGGTGGCAGGACCCTTTTTCCCAGCGTCGCCCCTGCCCAGTCGGGGTTATGATCCCCCTGCAAGTCTGGCCTGCAAGGCCTCTTGGCTGAGGCGTCTCCCTGTGCTGGGCCCACTGCCCAGGGTCCCCCTCACTCTCCCCAGCTGCTCACCGCACTCGGACTGCACACGGCTCCGGACTGCCCCAGCCCCAGCTCCGGACTGCTCCAGCCTCAGCTCCAGCTCCAGACTGCCCCAGCCCCAGCTCTGGACTGCTCCAGCCTCAGCTCCAGCTCCGGACTGCTCCAGCCCCAGCTCCAGCTCCACTCTGCCTCAGCACGGCTGCTGCTGCTGCTCTGCCTTCAGCTCCCTGGGCTGCTTCTCTGGCCTCTCTGGCTCTGGTTGCTGCAGCTCTGCTCCCAGGACAGCTCTGCTCTGCAGGCTGCTTCTGTGACTCTGCTCCCAGCTCTGACCTGCTTCCTGGCTGCTTGTCTGGCCCCTCTGGCTCTGGTTGCTACAGCTCTGGTCCCAGGGCAGGTCTGCTCTCTCCGGGCTGTGCTCTGGCTTTTGGGGCTGCAACTCTGCTTCCAGCAGCTTAGCTCGGGCCCCTGCCCTCTCCTTAGCTCGGCCCCACTCTGTCTGACTCAGGCCATTCCAGTTTCCACGGAGGACGGGACCCACCCTGGCCTCCTGACTCTCTGATTAGCCTGCCCGCCCTGTCAATCAGGCTGATCTGGAGCATTGGCCTCTCCCCATTGCCCCTGGGGACTGTCAGTCTCAGGCTCCTGATTTGCCATCGACCCTTCCCCTTTCAGTGCTGGGAGCTAGCCAACCAAAACACCCCACTGAATGTTAGTAAGGGGGCAACAGTCCCCTTACACAAGCAGCCCAGTCAATCCTTTGTACTAACATGTTTCTCCCTAGCTGAGGGTTCAGTAAATAGCGGGGAGCACATAAGCCCATGGGAAGCAATGTTTTTTTTCATGAAGATTTATTTATTAATAATACATTAAGAAGCAGAAATACAAACAATATGAAGCAGAAGGATTGTGTCTAGATTTTTATTTTCTTTCTTTCTTTTCTTTTCTTTCTTTTTTTTTTTTTGGAGGCCTCAAACTCCATTCTCTAATGCTTCCATGAACAATTCAGGCCAAGTTCAATGAAGTTATACCATCAATAGAGTTACACCAGGGATGAAGTGGGCTAATTAGCTACTTCCTTGGGTACATATATATTAAAAATATAGGGCCAGCACCATCGCCTACATAAATTAGGGGCAGCTCTATTGAAGTCATGTTATGGACCAGATACTCAGTTGGTGTAAATCAATGTAGCTCCACTGGAGTCTTGCCCCACTTTCTAATCTAACTCATTCCCAGTGACATCTCCCAAATGTGGATGTGACCCTTTTGTCTTGTCCCGTGTTCTGCTACCTCCAGCTTCAAATATTAAATCTTGTGCCCAGGTGCACATAGCCTAGGCCCTGTCTCCAGTGTCTGAGAAGCATACATACAGAAGCATAAGATGTGTGCGAGGTGGTGGTGGCTGAGAGGGAAGGGGGGTGGGTGGAAGAGAGAAACGAAAGGAGCTTAGTTTGTTACTGTTGTTCAGCACAATTATTTACTGTCTAATATAGCACAGCTTACCATGTAACTTCATTGTGAAACTCCCTGATTTACAGTGCAACACAGCTGAGCTTATCACCATGTAACTATTATCCGGGAAAGTCTTGGCACAAGCTTGAGATAGGGTTTCACAGACCATTAATGATGACTGACAGGTTCACTTCAAATGAGCCATGGAAGAGAGAGTTCACTGTACAAAACTGTCATGCTCTGCATGTGATATTCAAATATTTTGAAGGCTGCACAAATGCTTCATATAGTCAAGGAATTACAACACAAGCACAGATATTATATATAGCTACAATGGACTAGATTACTATACATTCTTCTTGGGATTTATATTTTGTTCATAGGGACAACTCACATATTTTCCATGGCCTAGTTTAATTAGACTATTTGAAGGAAAACTACATTTTTTCCTTTCAGACTGACCTAGAAGAGATAAGTGGAATTATGAGATATTACATTTTATTTAAAAAGCCCATTAGTTTAGAGAAAATATTGTTATGCAGTCATGAATTTGTAATTTTGAAGGCTGTTGACATGCAGATGTAAAATGTACACTGGGTGTCTGATGAACATGTAGTCTCATACTTGATACTGAAATATATGTAAATAGTATTTGGCTAACTGTGCATTTCATTTCCTCCCCAAGGCTTTACCTGTGTTGGGCTAACTGTATTACACATGCAACTTTGATAACTGTGATGAGATGCTGATCCTTATAAAACCCAGACTCTTAAAGGACTCTGTCAATAAAATGTGAATTATGTGCAGTTTCCAATTAACACAGCAGCCAATGACACCTTAACCTCTAGAAAGGGCGATGCATGTATGTGTGATGTATGTGCTGTATGTGTGGTGTGTCAGAGGGTTTGGATGAGCCTCATGCTAGTGTCCAGATTTATTTAAACTCTGTAGGAATCAAGGTAACACATGCTCTTTTATAGGAAGTTCCAAAAAGGGGCTGGACAAAAATGTCACCCAGAAGATGAGGACTATTTGCAGGATATTAGAAGAGCAAAGCTAACGCAAGACAGAGCATCTAGCAGCTAGACGTCTCAATACAAGCTCAGCCATTTTAGAATACTAAATACAGCATAAGTGAATAACTGTATGCATGCTTAAATATTCTGTAGAAAAAAACAGCTACTTATAAATGTTAAAATATATTATTGATTTTCCCTTTGTAAACAGAAGCACAGGGCTTGTTCTTTGTGAAAAATCAGTTCTCTGCTGGCTTTGCCTGCTCTTTAGACTGCACATCTTAATGCAGATGGAACATTTTACAACACAAGTGTAACCCCCACTTGGAATTTGCCAGCTCCTGGCACTCTGGATTGAGCCTCCAGAGGCTCCTATCATATGGACTACAACAATAATGGCTACCACCGCCCTTGAACACTATTTCTCAGCATGTTTGGAGTGAGGGCTGGGAACAGAATGGACTGGAAACTCCTGCTAGGGCCAAGAGGGAGGCTTCTCCATGGGCTGAGATGGTGAAGCCATTTGCGGGGCACTGATGAGCCAGGGCTGCTCAGCCCCTCATTGGGTGGGAACAACCTGACTCATGCCTTGTCTACACGTATAGGGTGTGTAGTGGTGTGTAGAGTACAGGTACTACATATGTAGGTACACACCACAGTGAAAGCAGGCTGCATCCACATTTGTCACTGTGGTGTGTACCTACATACTGCAGTGAAAGCTCTGGCAGGGGGGGAGTTGCTGGTGCCTTTCTCTGTCGCCTCCTCCCTGCCAGAGCCTTTCACTGTGGCGGAGAAAGGCTCTGGCAGTGGGGAGGCAGCAGGACACTACACTACTAAAAATAGTAATGTAGATGAGGGAGGCATGGCTTGGGCATGCAGAGAGATGTGTAAGGAATGTACCCTAGTGTTCAGGCATGTAGGGCAGTCTACTCTACTCACCTAAACTGTGCCTCACCATCAACACTGCTATTTCTACCCATGCGAGCTGTGCATGCAATTTCTGTATTCTACACAGCACTGCAAGTGGTAGATGTACCGTCAGAGACAAAGAGATTAGTAGTTTTAGTTTCAGGCTTGAGCTTGGAACTCTTGACAGAGATCTTCTGAGAGAGAAGCAGAACAGCTCAGGAAGTCTCTGATTAATTCCCACTCTCCACAAAGGGAGTCTTTGAACTGCTGTGGCAAAGTCGCACAGATCAGTCAGTTCCAGCCCTGTGGAGATAAGTGTCCAGAATGACAGAGATCTGACCCAGCACTGGGCACATAGTGCCAGCCAAGACCTCCACAGGATTCCAGACCAGAGAGCCAGAAAAGGATCCTGCCCCATCAGGTGGGAAGACATTGTAAGAGGACCATTTTTATTTTTAGTTTAAGCTGGCTAACATTCACAGCACTGCAGCACATGTCTCCAGCCTCAGCCTCAGTGTAACATCCCAGGGAAGGTGCCAGGGAAGAAGCTGGGGGTTGGGAAGAGTGGGGAGTATTGGGATGGGGGGAATTTGTTGATATTTTAGTACTTATTATTTAACCCTAACCCCAGAGCCTGTTTGAGGGGATAAGGAACTCGACTGCAATCCTGAAGATCATAGGTTTGAGTTTTGGTCAATCTCACACATTTAAGGCTACCTCCAGTTTACCCTGCTTGCAAAATAGGTACCTGATCCATCAGGTTAGGGCAGTCAAAAGTGGTTGGATGTGATACTGGACATATCACTCCCTTGTCTGTTAAACTTAACTGCACCAGCCTGATAAGCCATTCACTCAGGGGAACATTGAATTATACTGTTATTTTGGGGTGCATTGTGTCTTTGATGGGGTTAATGTTGATATAATTTATTGTTTTGTGTGTCCTGGATTTTACACTCCTTGCCAGCAGTAGTAGCATTATTCATTTCCCCAAGGGATAGCACCCCTTATGTCCCAAGCACAAGGAGGCATCACTTTGGGTGGAGGCACCAAGCATCACAAAATAAAAAGCCAGGACCCATCCCATGCTAGAAGAGAGAAGAAGCCACTTCAAGTAGCCACCATCAGGTAGTTGGTTGACACCACAGCACAGAGGAGGGTCTATGTAAGTCTGCTGTTGTGATTAAGGGGAATTGGAAAACTAGCATGTAAGACATGTTTCACTTAAAAAATGCCAGTCCACAACCTATAATTGCATAGTGCAGGCTTCTGATCTTCCTTCTTTCCTACTGCTACTGAGACAGATAAAGGCTAAAATCCTGCCTTCCTCTCCCAGGGGGAAACTGGTTTGGATAGTAAGCTTCCGTTCGTCAGCTTGCACTACTCAGGGATTCCCCTATGCCTAGAGGTTTTCATATAGCTGGGTTAGCTTAACGGAGACCAGGATCTGGCCCACAGAGTATAACTTAAACATCCCTAGAACTAGCTTTGAACCAAAACTCTGGATATAAATCCCCCTGAATGGTGTGAGATAGTAAAATGCAAACACCAAACGGGATTTTGCAGCTGATCCCTTAGAGGTAGTAGTAAAATGGATGTAATCAAAACCCCCGATCTGAGCACCTCTGGATCTGGAAAAGGGTAAGTGTTATGAAATCTACATCAGAAAATGGCAGCTTGTGCCCATCTCTAATAATGACTGCGTTCAGTTTTGTGCAAAAGATCAGTTCAGGTTTTTGCCACCATTTGTTAGAGAGTTTTTGGAAGATATTTAAGTGGGTGAGAACCTATAACTAAAACACTGTGAAACAACAGCAGTTATCAAGAGACTGAGAAGTGGTGCCATAAACACCACATGGATGATAAGACTGAATGATGGGGAGCATTGGCAATAGTAATGCTCTTAGAAAGGAAGCCTTTCAGGATGGAAAGGACCCATTGCACCAAAGAAAATAGAATAAAAGGATGTCTGTTCAAATATACAGCCCAAAAGGAGTATTAAGGTGTTTCTTTGGGCAGAGGTTATTAGTTGTTGAGTGTCAACAACGTGCAGCACTGCACAACACACAAGAGAAGAGCTTCCCGCCAGTCTCCTTTAAAAATGTTTGTTTTACAGAAAAAAATTTCTTGTTTCCATTGTAGACAGGCATGCTGTATTAACAGCTGAGAATCCTTGCTTTGTAGTAAGAGAATAGCAGTTAATCAACACAGCAACCAAGCATCAATATACAAGGCTCTCTTTTTTCCAGAAGGGCAGATTAGCAACTTTATTTGATTTGCCTTTCTCCCTGTAAATAAATATAAGAGAGTTTCAAACGACCTGTAATTTTCCTGGTTAAATATAAGGCCAAGCCCTGATTCAACCAGGCAGTTAAGCACGTTTAACTTGAAGCACATGCTGAAGTTCCAGTGGGACTTAAGCACAGGTGTAAGTCCCAAAATGTCAGGAGCTACGTCTGTAGCAGGTACCTGCACAGTGTTATCGACTTCTGAGCAAATTTATCTTATGGTCGGACAATTCACTGCTGTTGTGCCACTGGATTGGCTGAGACTTTCAAAATGTATATGGTCTTATAGCTGTATTTTGTTTGACATATAGTCAATACAGTTCCGTAAGAGTAATTTAGGGAAAAGAGGAATATGCACATCTAAAAAGGTAAGAAACACTCATGGGGGAGGAAAAGAAACAGCTGGCAAGACTTAGAGACAAAAGAGGATGCTCTCTTTAAGCACTTTTTCCTTGTATAATTTATGCTGTAGACATTTTGTGCTGTCTAATTGCCCCATTTCAAACTAATGTCAGTTAATCAATGACTCCTGAATAGCATGGAGGTGAACCCTGGATACAGAACAAATGCATAAATTTGGCCTGTCTTCTAGCAGCTTAGCTTCCATAGCTACAGTTTTTGCATTTTCTCTCTGGAGTTGATTTCTTTTTGAGTCCTCTCCCCCACGCATACACACTCCCCCCCCNGCATGGAGGTGAACCCTGGATACAGAACAAATGCATAAATTTGGCCTGTCTTCTAGCAGCTTAGCTTCCATAGCTACAGTTTTTGCATTTTCTCTCTGGAGTTGATTTCTTTTTGAGTCCTCTCCCCCACGCATACACACTCCCCCCCCTCCACCAATCACAGAGTTTTATATTGTGAAATCATGATTTTACTTCTCTAAGCTGTACATTTTGAAATATTTTGCTAGTGCTTTTGTGTTATTGTTTAATATCCTTCTATTTCTATTTTGCAGGGCTGTCTCTCAAGCCTACCCAGGTGGTGAGATCCCAGATGTATCATGAAATGAATGTTGTGACTTTTGTCTTGCTACCAAAGCCTTGTTTTCCTGCCTTCTATTCCCTTACGTAAAATATATAGGGCAGAAAAATTTGCAGTGCTATTTTAATGGGAATCTAGGCACCCCAAATGCTGGGTGGGACCCATAATTTTCTGAATCTGTTTGGATAATCTACATAAAGCAAGAGTGAAAAATAATTTACAGACAATGCCAAATAACCCTATCAGTAAAGGCTAGATTCGGCAGCTGCTTCAGGCAAGAACTTTATGGAACGAGGCCCATTTTTTTTCAATTTCCTTTCAATGCTACATTCAGGCAGATAGCACCCTGTTTCACACTTAGTTACCCTGGAGATGGGCACATTATAAATTCCATAGAAAGACAGGTAGGTAGACAGATAAACATTCTTCAGTTTCAAGACCAATTTTAATAAATCAGGACTTCTTGGAAGAATCATGTTTTGAAAAACCTGCTAGGGCTGTGGTGTAAAGCCAGATTTTCAAAGGCACATAGGCATTGTGATGCTGAGCACAGCAACTCCTAACTGATTTAGGAGCCTAAATATAATTTACAAAAGGGATGTATGCACGTAGGATGGAGAAAGGAGATGCCTTTGAATGCCTGAGAGATGATAGGTTATGTTTTGTTGCCCATGTCTCTTCCAAGTGGTGATGAATACTGACATGTTTTACTGCTAAAAGCAACAGAGGGTCACACCTTTAAGACTAACAGAAGTATTGGGAGCATAAGCTTTCATGGGTAAGAACCTCACTTCTTCAGATGCAAGTAATGGAAATGTCCAGAGGCAGGTATAAATCAGTATGGAGATAAGGAGGTTAGTTCAATCAGGGAGGGTGAGGTGCTCTGCTAGCAGTTGAGGTGTGAACACCAAGGGAGGAGAAACAAAGACTGTGAATGGCTATCCAACTACAGAAGCAGTTTCTCCTCCCTTGGTGTTCACACCTCAACTGCTAGCAGAGCACCTCACCCTCCCTGATTGAACTAACCTCCTTATCTCCATACTGATTTATACCTGCCTCTGGACATTTCCATTACTTGCATCTGAAGAAGTGAGGTTCTTACCCACAAAAGCTTATGCTCCCAATACTTCTGTTAGTCTTAAAGGTGCCACAGGACCCTCTGTTGCTTTTTACAGATTCATACTAACACAGCTACCCCTCTGATGTTTTACTGCTGTTACTGAGAGTACTGGTATTTTTTAAAATGTTCATTTCAGACATGAGAAATTCCAATTAGCCACATCAAGTGACAACATTTCTTCAAAGTAGCACTTTAGGAAAGAGGGGTGCTGCATTTGTAACAATTTTGGCCTGACCCAACTCCTTTGAATTCAATAGACAATTCCCCATCAAATTCAGTGGGATTTGGATGAAGTTGTAGATCATTGTGCTGTTATTCATCATCCCCATGGATACAATCTGCAAGTTTCTTGTGGTGTTATTTATTTAATTTCTTTAGAATTATACAGTAATAAAGAGGGGGCGGGCATATCCCAGGCTCATGCCAACTCTGACACAAGTTACGATAACAGAAATGAAATAGAACAGCTATTCACTCCCCAACAGTCTAAAGAACTCAAAACTCTCTTCTAACCCTCACCCTCTGCAGCAGCCCATGCAAACAGATGCACCTTGTAGGATGCTCTGAAGGACAACAGAACAAGGGGAAAGTTTTCAAAAGTGCCTAACTGACATAGGAACCCAAGTCCCATTTACTCCATGGCTATTTTCAGGAGTGGTAACCTGTTGCAGTGCTCAGGGACCCTCATGGAAACCCAATGTTCTACCACCAACCTCTAGTAATAGGAATCTGATCAGTACCTATAAATTCCGAATAACATTATTAAATTTGTAATTGCTGTGCTCCATAGTGTCAAGTTAGGGCCAAATTGTAACTAACCCTTATGTGGATGCATGGGGGAGAGGGAGCAGAGAGAGTATGAGGAGCCTTCCCCCCTTCTTGCATAGATTGCAGAAAAACCAGTCACAAGTCAAGTTCCTGCACTTTGAAGACTGCAAATATTACTCCCTCCATATGCCCCATAGAGGACAGGGAGAGTCATGGAGGAGGAGGGTCCACTGTTCTGTCTCCCCACCCTATCACCCCCCAGACCAGGCTGGGAGCACAGTTGGAGCAGTGCTTCCTGGGCATTCAACTGCTTAGGAGTGCTCCCAGAAGTGGTGGAGCTCTGAACCACCCTTTATGTCACCCTAAATGTCACTGTTTCTATGACTGCCTTTTATTTATGACTCTCAAAGGATCCCTGACCCTTATTACTTTGGGTTCTGTGCACAGGGGTAGGTGGATATGAAAGTAAACACTTGAACCAATTTAAACGAATATACTGAGAATTGCCACATAACATCTTGGGCTGCACAGGAGAGCAGGAATTCAGTAGCAGCACTGCAATGACATAGGATCAGACTGGTGACTTCTCTGTGAAAATTACTATTCCAACCTCAAAGACTTCAAAACTAAATGTAGAGAATTAGGCTAGGTTTACAAAGGCTGACTCTGGTATAGCCATTACTCTAGTATATTCAAATCTGTCTGCTGTTATCATCACACAAACGGAGTTTTAATTGTTTGAGCTAATATAGGAAGTGAGAGGTGGGGAAGGAGAGAGAGGCCAGGAAAGGTTATCTAGGGTAAAAAACCAAAACCCATTACTATTAATATTTTTCCTATAATGGCATGATTGTTGCCTCCTTTCACCTTGAGCAACCTATGTCTATTTGTAAAAGAATGACTTGATAAAATAATGGCCCTTCTTGTATCATTTTGGCAAAACAGGAGTTTAGAGGTATATCATGCATTCATTTCTAAGCTGAAATTCCCAATAAAATCACTAGAGGAGCCCTTTTTTTAAAAAAAAAAATCAAAGTTATAATATGGAACCTGAGGACTTATTCAGTATTTGCTGGCACAATTCAGAATTTTGTTGTAGGAATTTACAAACATTACATTATCATAAACCCACTACAGCATAATAATATTTTCCTGCATTTCCATTTGAAACATTCAATATCTTTCTTGTAGCTGATAATAATTGCATTACAATTGTTCAAAGCATTGCATTTCAATTTGCTTTGCCTAGTTTATATCAGATTGTTAGGTATATTGTTCCAACCTGGATAGCTACCATGTAGAATTATCCATAAAAAGCCAGACCATGATCCCATTGAATCAAAGTGAATTTTCCCATTTACTTCAAAGTGAGCAGAATGAGGCTGCAAAAGGGATGTTTTTTTTCCATTGCCAGAAAATAGAACCAGATTGATGGTAACCTAGCACATCAGGAAGATGAATAATGTACTTTATCTTTAGTTTTGAGAAAACCCTGTGTTAGAAACATGTGTTGTAGGTGGAATAAATTGGCCACTGTATAAAATTAGAAAGCATGCCAAGACTGCATGTAAAACAAACAGTCAATCAAAAATGTAGTGGTTTTAGAAGCCACTGAATTTGTTGATAATTCTTGTGTTTGAATGGAATATCTTTAAAAAATTTGCTTCCATAAAAGTTCAGAGAACTGGTAATCCAAATGTTTCTTACTGTGTTTTTCTTCAGAATCTGAGAAAAAAAATCTATTGTGCTGCTTAAATGACCAATTGAAGGTCTGTGGAGCATTTCTGCTTTATAGACAACTCAATAGCCATGGAAAAGAAAAAAAAACAATGTCAATCATTGAGAAAATTAACACATTTTAAAGCTTACCAGGGCAAAAATGATAAGTTCACAGGTCATCAGCACTGAAGAAAAAGGAATAAAACACCAGAGAAGTCATTTAATTTGTAAGTGCAGTGGGCCAGAGCCTCAGGTGGGCTGTGGTTGCTTTGGCATGCACTTTTGGTGAATGTTTCCCTCAAACCAGGAACAGAAAATCAGTTACGGGGGGATCACCGCTCTCCAATGCTCTAACTAAACCCTAGGAATTGGCCTTGCTGATGTCCACCCCAGGATCAGCAACGCGTAAAAAGGTGAACTTTAAGCCACTTTGCAAGCATGCACACACCCCCTTGACTTGCACTGAAAAGGAGTGACATATTAGAAGTGCACTAAGAGCAAATTCAGTCAAGCTACACTACATACCAAGGGTGAAATCCTTACCCCATTGAAATCAATGGGGGTTTTGTCTTTGACTTCAGTGGGGCCAGGATTTCAACACAAATGATTATGCAATAAGTAATTATGAAGATGAAAGGCATAATAGAATTTAATATTGGAATGTATGTACTGGCAAATTACATGTTAACACTAACCTTTCTGGAGTGAATAGGAGATATATGCTTCTGTGAGCAGAATAGATTTTCTTGGCACAGTTTAAGGGTATGTTGTTTTCAGAGCTATCTAAAAAACACCTTGATATAAGAAACATTTGGAAGTCTGATTGTGTTTTGTTTCCAGCTCTCTATGATCCACATATTACAGTCATCTGTCAGCTATGGAGAAAGCCATTTGCTTATAGCATTTTCATACACTGGACACTGAGCTCTTAGCTGTCCTCTCACACTGGTGTTAATCTGGAATAATTCCACTGAAGTTAATGGAGTTATAGCCTCTAAAACTGGTGGAAAGGAGGTCATGTACTTGTAGTATCCTCTTTGCTTTCCCTTCTAGGTTGCTGGATAGTTCTTCATAGTTTGTTTTGGAGGGATCTCCAATTCAAGAGTCTCAGTACAGTACATGTTTTTCTTAGCCAGTTTCAGTGTGACAACTTTGGAGAAGCATGGGCTTCAAGCTCATTGCTTGAACTGTCTAATCAACACAAATATGCTGACTTGGTCATAGGGTATCTTGTGGGTTAGCTCTTCAAATAGCTTGAGAACTAGAATTACATTCTAAGACTCCACTGGGATGGACTCATCTAGTTAGTGAGAGCATGATATCTTGAGTAACCGAGAAGTCTAATTCCCTTTGTATGCTTTGTAACTTGAAGACAGTTGCAGAGGAGATCTTGAAATGCTTTCCTCTAACTTTTGACTCATTGCAATCAAATTCCCCATTGATTTTTGATGTAATAATGCACCCTTGCTACAGAGATACAAGGGGTATACAAAATACCCCAAACTTTTATAGTTACAGGAGGGATCACCACTCTGCAATACTCTAACTAAACCCTAGGAATTGACCTTGCTGGTATCCACCCCAGGATCAGCAAACTTTTAAGTATTATAGTCATTGCAACCTTTCATTATATCAGTTCTGTTGTCTTGGGCCATCTTATGGATGGGTTCTCTGGCAATCTGCCATTTTTAAGTATGCTTAGAAATGCCTCCAAACAGTTCCTTTGTTATCACATTATTATTGTTGTTGTTATTCATATTAATGAAATCTGTTTAGCACTGACAGTGTGCTCATTGCTACTGTTAACAGAATTAAAGATCATCGTTTCCCTCAAGGAGACTAGAATATTTAAAAAACAGTGTATAAAAGACGGATCGCACTGTGTGTTTGCTGTCAAAAATCTAATTGCTGGTCATTTGCTCTTCCTATGAAATCCTTGGCTATCCAGTGTGCTGTTAGTCCTCAAAAGCACTGTGTAATGTTCCTCTGTGCCTTCAAATCTGCAAAAAAATTATAGCATTTTGCAGATTTATCAGAATTTTCTTTGCTCTTGAGCGTTTCTGTTTGTACCTGTGATAACAAGGTGATAATCAATAGTTTTACAACTGGCTCAAAACACAAATCATCCCATCAGGTCACCTAATGCAGTGCAAAGTCTCTTTGCCTCTGGAGAACTATTTTCTATAGCCTCTTCTGGAACGTCCATTCCTCTTTAGAACTCTGAGAAGCTTGACTGTAGTTTGCCTGGCTATTGTAAACACATGTTGATCCAAGGTCTTTTGCATTCTATCTTCCTAAATCTTAAAATGCCCAATTTCTACTGGCTTATCTATGGATAATTTGGGTTAGTCCAACAGTGTGTTGCTTTCATTTTTAAGCACATTATTCTGAGCCTGGATTACTGCAACGCTTCATTCTCTAAAGTGGTGCTCCATTCATTATAGGATGTCTTTCAAGGTCCTGGTGCTGAATTCCAAAGCCCGTAATGGAGTAAATAAATACTATTTAAAAGTATTTTTCTGTGCAATGAGTAGCATACTGCAATCAACAGGTATAATGCAGCTCTAGGATGAAACCTGCAAATAAGGCATTTTTGGAGTCCCCACTTATGGAGATTTGTGACACAGGAGAACAGGAAGATGTCATGTTTGCCTCCTGCATAGCACAGCACAAGCCTCATCTGCTTATACCAGTCGTTCTTCAGCGGAGATGTCACTCTGACCTGCAAGCCCCAGAAGCAAACAAAACTGCCAGCAGTGGAGCAAATCATCTGATCTTTCCAAAACCCTGGTGAATCTTAAAATTCTTGTATATGGGTACTAGATAATCTGTGTTTTGATGCAATGTAATTAAACAAATGAAATTAGATGAGAATGCATTAGAGCGAGAGCAAGAGAGATGTTACATTCTTGTCTGTCCAGCCTCTGAGAAGCTGGGCACAGATTCTTTCCTCATGCATATTCCCTTCATAATACATTTGCCACAAGGATTCTTCCTACTCCCATCTGGCATATAGATATTGTTCCCAGATTTGTCATTCTTTATGTTCCAAAACCTATTTTACTTCAGATGCTTTCATGATGAAACAGCAAAAGCCTGCCATAACTTGATATATGGAGCAGAAATCACATCTGTGCCATGCTGTTTTCTAATCAGACAAAGCACTGCATACCTGCAGTGCTTGTTCTTCTGGCCTTCTGACTAGGTGTACCTGAGTGACTTATGATGTTACCATTTTAGTTCTTGTAACACAATTGTACTATTAGAATACAAAGGATTGTACTGCATTTTACCTTTTGGCTAATTTCATAGATTTTCAGGCCAGGAGGATTAGAATCATCTAGTCTGACCTCCTGCAAAATGCAGGTTAACATAACACTCAGTGATTCCTGTATGGAGCCCAACAACTTGTGGTTGAACTAGAGCATATATTTGAGAAAGGCATCTAATCTTAATCAATTTTCTATGTAGTCTTCATGTTTGCAGCATATAATGTGTCATGCTACCAGGGCTGCCCAGAGGATTCAGGGGGCCTAGGGCAAAGCAATTTTGGGGGCCCCTTCCATAAAAAAAAGTTGCAATACTATAGAATACTATATTCTCGTGGGGGCCCCTGCAGGGCCTGGGGTAAATTGTCCCACTTACCCCCCCCCCCCCGGGTGGCCCTGCATGCTACTAAGGCTAATGAGCTAAGTCATTTACTATGGGGGAACCTACTGAAGGGAGAGACAGAGATGGGAAATTCCATAAGTTTGCCCTTGTGAAGTTTCCATAAAATCATCCTACTAGGAGGGTGGAGTTCGGGGCGTGGACACAGAACAGGTTGGAGACATGAAATCCAGATCTCAGGAATCCTAGAAATCTATGGGAGAGGAACCTCATTTGATAAGAAACAGTCAAATGGAGGAGCTGCCTCTTTGCACTGCTCCTTCACTTACACCCTGGGAGCATTAGTATTGTCACAGGAACCATGTTACCATTGGCTGAGTCCTCTGCAGCTGCACTGCAGTAGCTCTAGGTGGAATTCCACAGGAGTTAATGTTGCTTGAGGCCACACCAGTTCCCAAAAGGCGGTGCCCAGTCCTTGTGGTGGGATTGCTTTGGGATCCCAGAGACAGGGATGAGGGACCCAATATGGCACTCTCCCATTCTGAATGTCCAGGCCTAATATGAATTTCCTCTGCTCAAAATAAACGGAAGGGATAATCTGGGGCATATTAAAAAAAAAAGTTTGCTGTGATTTTGAGCCATCCACTGAAGAAATCATTTCCAACGTTTAGAACGTAAGCTTATTTATTATGTATTTATTCATATTCCAGAGCAAGTGGTAGAGTGTAACCATTGCCTCCTTCAAAGACACCAAAAAGTCACTGAATGAACAACAATACTTTCATAACCCTGGTATCTAGTGCTATGCTGATAAATTTTGGCTCTGTATTTGAATACAAAGGCATCAGCAGTTGGGATCAAGCAGTTCTGGAAATCACTAAAGAAAATGCCTCTGAAACATAATATTTCGTAGTATCTAATTGCTGACAATAGTAAGCATTTAATGAACAGAACCTTTCTATATACTGGGTGTGACTCAGAAATAAGAGGTGTACAGTGCTTGCTGTCTCTTATCCCTGGAGCCCACCTTGTAATATTGCTGGTATCCGTGTGTAACAGATAGTGTTGTGCACTGGGCTGGAAGATAATAAATAGATCGGAGATGATGATTTACAGAAGGGTGCTTGGAACTCCTTGAGCCACTAGGGAAAGAAAACGGTGCTGGTACAAGGCTGTGCTGTCAACCTCGCAATAGTTTTTCCTCTCTCCTGAGGGCAATTTCTCCAAGATGTAACTTGCTTCCTGTCGTATCATCTGGAAATTCACAAATCGGACGAACTGTGGTTCATTACTAAAATGGCTGATCCATAGTTTCTTAGCTGTCAGAGGCTTTTTTTTATTGTTTTTCTCTAAAAGGATTTCTCTTAAGTGATGAAATAACTCACACTAATGCAGATTGCAAACAGAAGACTTTTATGATTATTTCCAGTTGTTTTAAAGAATTGCTTATTTAAAATGCATTAGTTTCTTAATGTGAAGGGGGTTATATTTCTCCAAACAGAGTGAATGAATTTAGACCTAACATGTTCATAACTAAGGATCAATGCATATTCAAGCTAACAATGTATGTGATCTCTGATCATACAGTAGTTAAGTTATAAAATGGTAGTGATTAATGTTACTAATAGTTTGAAGCCTCATGTCTGCTGGGGTGTATGGGGGTGTGGCATTCTCCTCAATCACAGACTAGATTTTTTTCAGCATTGGGATGATTTAAGTGGTCACTAAAAAAAAGCATGAAATAATATAATTAACAAGCAGAATTGCTATTTGCACGGTGTCATAATGCAGTATTGAACCACATATAAACTATATTACCATTTCTAAACTGCACACTCAGAAATCCACTTGTCTTAAAGCGTTTAGTATGTATGTGCTTGATCTTCATATGAAGAGTATTTGCACAATAGATACATAATACAGGTACTATATTAGTCTTTTAAATATGAAATAAACTATTAAAATCATGCTGCCTCTCCAGTTTATTCCAATATTAATAAAATAGAGACAAATAGAAAAAATATCATAAGTAGTTTTAAAGGGTAAGTTTCTGAGACCTCACTAGTATTATTAATAGTGCATTTGTTGTGATTTAACAACATATGGCAGACATAGACAAGCATAATAGGGGGCTAGTACAGTTGAACTGTATTAATCAAACAAAATAAAAAAAGTTTAATTAATTGCATATTTTATAAAAGCCACATTTCATTACTGTTTGTTTGGTAGATGGAGGCATGCACTGGAAACACTAATTCTAATTATTGCTTCAAGTGGGAGTTTTTGGCCCAAGGTCAAGGAATGATAGAAGAATGTGTGAATCTGCACTACACAGCAGCAGTAAGACTAATCATTCGAATAAAGCCAGTTGTTTTTTTCTTGGACTGTCTGTGTGCTGTTCAATGTTCTGGATGAATCTAACACAATCAGTCTGTTCTCTGGTGTATAGCCACTTCCTGCTGACTCAGGGCAACCTGCTTCTTCTGTCATCTATTAAAATGAAACATTCATATTAAAATTCAGTTTTTCAGAGAAATGACCAAATAGACATTAGTAATGACATTATGAAAACTATTTTATTTAAAATGAGCTGCCACACTTGCATGTTGCAAAGCAGCACAGACAAATCTCTCTCATTTGCTTTGAGGCTGTTTTTAAGAGTTGGATTTTTCCCCTCCTCTATCTGGTGGGATTGCAGAGGGTGATTTCATGTGTGTCTCAGAAAAGAGACAGCTTTTATGGCCACTAAAAATATATATATTTCTACTGCTCTACATAGCAAATAATGTGCAATTAATTGCTTTTCATTAACATGGAAATGTGAGCCACTCTCTTCTAGGCTTGCATCTACTAATAATCTATTATTTTTTAAAGTAAAGAATAATAACTATTTTGTCTGTGTAACATTTACACAGATTTTGCCATGTTTTCTCTGATTGCATACTGTATGTGTACATAGAACTAAGAAACTGTACTGAAATTATTGAGTAACCTATGTTTACAAAATAAATATTTGCTGAATCCTAGGTCTCATTGCTCAATACTTTGTGATTCTGTAATGAAAGGCCCCATTATAATTAGATATCACTGAACAGCTTCCAGCTTTGGAAATGTTTGGGTCCACATTTAAACTCTGTGGATAGTTTCTAAGCTTTATTTTAATAGAATGAACCAAACTCCTTATTCAAACCCCAATGGAACTTTTAAAAAAATCAGATTTCAATATGAACTTTGCTGATTAGACCCATCTCTGAATTTCATGGATATGACAAGGAGTTGAATTAAGTTTGCTTTGTGCTCCTTAATACAGAATTTCAAAGTGAGTTAGGTGCATAGGCACTTTTAAAATCCCAGTAGGTGTCCATCTTATATAGAGTAGACTAGAATAGGCCAAGTTACTCTTAAATTCTACATTTTTAAATTTCATTCTGGTAAAAGTTTTCATTTTAATGTAGAAGGAATATTTGCATCAATTCAGAAAATAGATACAATTATGTAGATCAAAATTATAAGGATATGGTCCATTCAGCCCAAGAGCTCTGCTAGACATGTTGTGTTTCACGTGGAGGCAAATAATTTTCCTTAATAACAAAGAAAATATGAAAAAGTGCTTGTGATAATACAGGAATAAGCAGAAATGTAAAGTCTGTGCTTGAAGTGAATGATAATGTGGATGTTCGTGAATTCAGGAAAAGATTTTACATATAGAATCTTTACTGAAATTTTGATTATTAAGGAATGAGACAACCTTAAAACATTGTTTCATAGTGAGCATATTCCTTCATGTCCCCACTCTTTATCCCTTCTAGTTACTGCAGGCTGACATGTATTAATTATTAATTATTATTATTAATTATTTGTGTTGTGATAGACTTAGGAGCTCCAGTCATGGACCAGGTCCTTGTTGTGCAAGATGCTGTACAAACAGAGAATAACGCTCTATTTCATACAAAATTACATGTCTTGTATTGCCTTCTCTCAGCCTTGTTGCCTTTTTGCTCTATGCTCTCTTCTCCCTATCTTTTAGATTTCTCTTTGCCCCGGTTCTTGAGGGTATTATCCTCATTTAGTGCTGCACACATTATTTACAGCAAATATTTTAGACTAGTTTAGCCCCATTCCTGTCTGAAACTTTGATTTTATTATTTAGAATTAGTCAATGAATAGTTTATGTTAACATAATGCAATCTCTGCTTGATTTACCATGGTTACAGGTTTGATTATTTGCTACCTCTGCTGTTTGATTGGCCACCTAAGTCACATGGTGTTGTTTATGCTCCCTGCTTTCAAGATGGCTGCTAAAAATTCTGAGACGAACACATGAGCATTTCCAATTTCAACACTTTTTCTCTTCATGAAAATCTTTTCAGAAAAATAATTGGTTCTATAAATGTTTGCAGCAAGTAAACAAAAGAAATCACAGATACTAATGAAATGAATTCATGGTTTTTATTGTAAAATATACATATATAATTTTGGCAACTTTCACTCAACTCTAAAATCTCCTTCCGAGAGTCTTTCTATATACTCTTGGTCATCTCCAAATGCTAATTAGTCCCTAGTTATTGATACTGCTAAAGCCACTTGCTCTTCTTCTTCCAGATGTTTTCCAGATGTCTGTGGTAAATCCCATCAATTACTGTTAGTATAGCATTTGATGGTACTTATGCCTCTATATAGTTATTGCTGCCATCATCAAAAAAGGAAGGGGCAAAAGAAATATATAAACAGAATTTTTCGAATGGTTCTATTCTATCAGGCCTACGATGCTAGTGTGGGTCCAATGTGTACATGAAAATATCCTCTCATCAATTAGAGTTCAAAACAGTATATTGGCAGATGACAACAATGCATGGATCTAAAATGTTTCTCATATAAAAGGATGCTTAATAGGCAAATGATTCAATTCAAGGTTACTTGTCTATGTCCCTCTTTTCCCATACATAAAACCCTGTGCTAAATTATACCATGTTGCCCATTCAGTGCCACGGACATCAGTTGTTCCTCCTCATCTGCAGAACCTGCTGTCCCCAGAAGGGCTTCGTTGGGATTGGGGGATAGGCAAACATGTTCTGGAGTTCCCTTCCACCCCTTTAATTTGCACCTTTGCTCCTCTCTATAATATTGGAATCAGTGGATACTGACCTGTGTCATGTGACGGCAATATTAACATTTTGTTACCCAGGCCTATTTCAGGGAACTGAACAGGGGCCAGAAAATAAGGTAATACTTTTATCCACACTCTTGTATGTCACTCCTTTATTACATCCTTTCACTCTTCAAAATGGAGGGGAACATTTGTCTTCACTTATTTGTAATCTGTTTCAGAAGTGAGAGCTGTTCTGAGCCTAAAAAAAACCTCCAGGAAAGCTGCATCTGTATAAATTTAGAGAGCTATACAGTGTGTCCATCAGGAGGTAGGAGAATCCAAAAATAATTTTAAGTTAGACACATTGACTCATAAAATTATAAGATCATATTTTTTTTTGGAAGAGGTGGCCTACATAAATAAACAAAACAAAACCATGATGAAAGTGTGACTTTTTCACAACAAAAAGATTTTTGGTATGAAATCATGCCTGAGAGTTTGCAACAGATTTCTTTAATTAGATGAATGTAACAAGTTGATTAGACTTTATAAGCTTTGAGAAAAGTCTGATCCACTTACACTGAAAAGTTGGACTCAGAATGTAAATTATTCACAGTTGATTAGACCAAGACAAGCGTTTCTCAAACATTTCTCAATGCTTGAGAAAAAGCAACATATTGAATTCTATTTTACTGTGAGGCTCAAAATGGCAACTAGCAGTATTAAGCTGCATATAAAACCCAATGTGAACCACATTTATGAGAACATTGCATGTGAATCAAATTACGTTAGCTTTGGTTTGAAGAACGTAAAAATAATTGCCAATTGTATAGGACCAATTTTCTGAAACAAGTTATTTTAATTACTATTAGTATCAGGAGTAAGTGTGGCTGATTTTATTAGATTGAATGTGTTTAGTGAAGCTCCCTGAACTGTAGCTAATGAAGTATTTAGTAAGCATTTTTATTTTTAAGTGAAAGTCCAACTTTCAATACTTTTTTTTATTAGTGGAGATTGGTATGAAGTAATGATGTGATAGTGTATTATGATTTAAAGACACATGGACCTGTTTCTTATTTATATTACAGCCCCATTATAACACTCGGACATTGCAAAGGGGTCTTAATGTGGACACAATGTAAAGGGCTGTAATTAGATTTATACTCACTTTAAGATCCCTTTACTCTGCCAGTGTGGTGTGAAGGGCCCTTAATGTAAAGATGAACGAAGCCCATATAGAGAGAGTAAAGGGATCTTAAAGTGAGTACATATATATATATATATGAGAGCAGGACCGGCTCTACTGTTTTTGCTGCCCCAAGCAGTGTGCTGAATTGCTGCCGCGGACGGCGGGGGCAGTCTGTGTGCTGTTAGAGCGGCACGCACATTTCCGCGGCGGCGGCAATTCGGCGGCAGCTTCTGTCTTGAGCCGGAAGATAGAAGCCGCTGAATTGCCGCTGCGGGCAGCTGAACATAGAAGCTGCCGCCGAATTGCTGCCGCTGCAGAAACGCGTGTGCCGCCCTAAGGGCACACGGACTGCCCCGCCGTCTGCAGCGGCAATTCGGTGCGCTGCTTGGGGCGGCAAAAACACACGGACTGTCGCCCCTTGCAGATTGCCGCCCCAAGCACTTGCTTGGAATGTTGGTGCCTGGCGCCGGCCCTGTATGAGAGAGAGATGCACACAATTGCGGTGAATGTCTTAGTTCTACTAGATGATATAGTCATGCTGTTTTTAGATCACTTAATTAAACCACATCTCTATTTCTATTTTGCTCCCAGGTGAATTATAATAACCAATCAGAAATACCAAAGTCTGGAACTCAGCCCTCTCAAAATCCTTAGTATTCTGGCAGTTATAAAACAAACAGCAACAGAAATATCACTGAATGCCCCTAACAAAGAAGGGTATTTGGAGATGTCCACGTACACAAGTCAAATCGTAATAAATATGTCAAGCCACCCTTAAAGTCATACAACTTTATTGATTTGTCTCATTAATTTTTGTAATCACCAATCCATGCTCTGGGTGCATTTATGCAGTTTTAAAATTTAAAACATTAAAACAATATTCAAAATCCATATAATAGACTGTAAATCCCAATATGTGCAAATATACTGTGTTGTGTTTTGCAAACAAAAGAGGTGTTCTGTACAGGTTTTAGATATCTAGCAAAAGATTTAGTTCATTATAACTGTTAGGTTCTTCCTCACTCAGGGCTAGAATGAGTCTTAACTCAACAGGACTACTCAAGAAGCAATTTGGCACTCCGTAATAATAAATGTTTTATCTCAGCCCAACCCCTTAGGTAATCTAATTTGTTAATATACAATATCTTGAAAATGTCAAACATAAGAAGATTTTACCAATATCTGTAAACATTTGTATTTCCGGGAACATGATGAGAAGAGAATATATTTATACTTAGGTATTTTCCTGATCTGCTATAAATTAAGTTAGCTAGTTTTCACTTCCACAGCAATTCCACACTCAAAGAGCTCTTGGTGTGTACAACAACATCAATGTTCTTGAAATAGAAAAAGTGAATTGCAATTATAAAAATAAATCTCTAAAAAGAGAAGAGAAAAGAGACGAATGTTCTAATCTTACCTTCATCATAATCTTATTAGCATTTCTCAGTGAGTAGTTCAAGTATCAGTCTATACTCTTATGAATCTGTCTCATAAATATGTCAAGTGCAAAGTACAGTTATTTTAATAGTCTGTGTTGGTGGGACATCATGGATTTAATTAAGAGACAACTAGTATATGAAATATGACACAAAAAGCACCAGACTAAATTGAGAGATGTTTTACTGCAGACTTAAATCAGGGCTACAGAATTAATGGTGATCTGGTCTCAGAAATCCTACTTAAATTTAATTAATACAAACTAGTGCAAACCTGTTCATATATGAACAAAAATAGAGACATAAAATAATTAATGATATAAGCTACACTGTGTGCTTTATAAAGATATCTACATTAATTCCAGAGATATTGTATTGTATTATTTATAAAGATATCTTGGCTTGTGTTAGTTTTGACTTATCTTTTATAATTTATTATATAACATTTGAAATGTGAGCTCAATAAAAATCTTTAAAATGTTACTTGCAGCTGTCTTTCCTCTGCTGAACCGGTCACAAAATAATTAAGTAATTTTGATCTAAAATTAAATGCATCCTTGTAAGGATGGGACTGAAAAACCTTGCATTCCTTTTTGTCTGATTCTCCTCCTTCTTCATCTCTCCCTCTCTATCTCTTGCTATTATTTGGAAAGGAAGAGTTAGTTCCATAGTCATTATTCAGGCAAAACTCCCATTGACTTTAACGTCTAGACTTCATGGGAGCTTTGGCTGAGCAACGACGGCTGGTTTTCCGATTGTGTTGAGATTTATATTTTTCAGAAGTGATTAAAAATGCACAAATCTTGGAATTTTCCTTATGGCTTATACACTTTCTAGTATAAATTAAATAATCCTGCAATCATTTGGGACTACTCCATCAGCCTAATCCAATGCCCACCGAAGTCACTGGAAAGACTCCCATGGACCTCACTTGTGTTGAAGGTGGCACCAAGGACCTGCTTTACCATTGGCATCCACAGAAGCAGGAGTAGATTTCCAGTGTGCAAAGTCAACCAAGTGCATCAATATTTGCAGGGCTGATGCCTAAATCTATAGTAGAATCTGGCTTCCTAAATGATTTTCATGTCTGAGGCCTTACAATAACTAATGTCTATTGGGGCAGATTAATAATATGTATGTCAACTTTCTCAATTTGAGTGGCTTCCAATAATTTAGATTGGATAACCATTAATGGAGTTGGTTGCTCTAGAAAGCAGTTAAACAAAGTATTAATACATTTTATTAAGCTTTTATTAACAAAAGGAAGAAAAAAAAAGCAGTGGCAGCAGAATCTCAGCAACCAGAAAACCATTGTCATGGTCTGAAAACCCAGAACCCTGGACTCTAGTTGTTCTCAAAAACACAATAATTTGGGCTGCCAGAAAGGAAATAAAAATGGCAAATTGATACCAAAATAAAAGTGCTTTAGAGAAATAAATTCATAACTACTTTTATTTTTTGGTAAAAAAGACATCAAAGGGTTGCAACTCAGGCTGTAAGGCAAAAAAGGATAAAAGGATAGAGCCTATAGTTTCAAAATATTTTCCCCTTTAATGAACACAGTTGAAAATGTCCATAAATCGCTTCCAAAATAGTTATGTTTAAAAAGCAGTCAGGTCTTTTGTGCCTGACATGTTTCCAGTAAATCCAGTAGTGTAATCAAGGGCAGACATGGGTAAACATAGTTTACCATTTCTCATTTGGGGAATATGGAGTTTAATTTACCCACTTCTTTTTTTTACTGCTACACCACTGACTAAATCTATTATCTGCCATGTTTGCATAAATTGTCTGAAAGTTCATTGTGTCTTGACTGGCTTTCAGCATTTATTTCAGCATTTCACTTTTTTGCAGTAAATGAAGGGAAAAAGTGCCCAGAAATTCAGATAATTCACTGAAATAACCAGACTTTTGGTGACTAACAAGAGCAAACATAGCCTTATTTAGCTAAATTTACACAACATTGTTTAATGTTGCATGAGATAATCTTAACAAAATGAATTATAGCAGTGTACTTAATGTATAAATTTAGGCAGTAATGACAAAGTTACAAATAATATACGATAAAATATCAGGCATGATCACATGGTCACAAACAAGTATTTATAAGGATACCTACCTCATCAAATACTATTGCTAGTGGTGCTACATGAATTATTATTACCTGGATTTATTATACCTTTGCCACATTCCTATAATAGTAAAAATTATAGTGCAGAAGCACAATGTCAAACCTAATCTTTCACCTCCTTTCTCAATTAAAGAGTAATATATTATAAAAACAAAGAAAAGACTATAGAAAAAGTACTACGGTATAGACAGAACCTGAAATGGACTGATTTACATTCCTTCTGAGGCAGAGGTGCCGTGAGGAGAGAGGAGAGTTGCCATGTAAGAATGTATTATTTGTTTCTATTGTCTAATGCAAGGGTTCTCAAGCCTTTTCTTTCTGAGGCCCCCCCAACTCCATAAAACTCCATAGCCCACTTGTGCCACAATAACTGGTTTTCTGCATATAAAAACTGGGGCTGGCATTAGGGGGTAGCAAACAGGGCAATTGCCTGGGACCCCAGGCCACAGGGGCCCCCATGAAGCTACATTGCACAGGGCCCCAGGCTTCAGCCCCATGCAGTGGGTCTTCAGCTTTCTGCCCTGGACCCTAGCGAGTCTAACACTGGCCCTGCATGGCGGACCCCCTGAAACCTGCTCACAGCCCCCCAAGTGGCCCCGGACCCCTGGTTGAGAGCCACTGGTCTAATGGATGCAGGGGAGCACAGTGAACTACGAGATCTGCTGCACCTTTAAAGAGGTGCAGCTTTCTCCTCTCCCTCAAGTATTCTGCCAGCACACTGGTGTACAAAGTTGGTGAGCCATGACCTTCTCTGCTTCCTCTGGGGCCGTGAGTGCTAGCTGTCATATACCTTATTGTGCTCCCCAGCACCTGCAGCCAAATAATGGCTACCCCGTGCATGCATTTTCCAAATGGAAAGCTCCTTTCACTTTCTCCCCCTCATAATGCACCTGCACAGACCCAGACATAATTTGGCTCTGTGTGTGTTTATATAAAACTGCACTAGCAATTGAAGGTGCTCAGCATGTTGCAAGAGGTGCTCAGGACTTAACTAGTTCAGGTCCAGGATGGCAACACTGAGCTTTGATCTTTCTCAACAAATACTCTCCAGTTCAAAAGCCTCCTTTCAGGGTCATTAGAGCCACTTTGTGCAGTATTATAATTGGAGCCTAGTCTAAACACGGAAACATAGCTCACTTTATCTTATTTTGATTGTACAATATGCATTAAATAAGAGGAGAGCCTGAAGATCTGCCCCTGTTTTTGCAGAATAACTAAAGTAATCAAGCGTCACATGGATAAGAACTAGTCACCTCTCAGTACCACAACTAAGGAAGTGGGAAGGACTGTGGTTCTTCAAGCCATACTGTTGTGGAAATCAAACTTGAACATAAGTAGATGGAAACTTACACCCACACATTTTGGAGAATGAACATTTATTTGATTTACAGCACACCACATCCCTTGTCTGCTAGCATATCTTCCATGATAGTAATGTCCCTGGCAGCTAAAGTTCTCATGGTTCTATATGAAGTTCAATAATGCTAATATAAAATGGTCTTCCAAGAACTTTTATCACATAATTTTACATTGAGTGGGATGACTCAGTATCAAAAGCAATCTGTGGGTATTAACATTTTCCATACAGTTTTTTATAGTAAAAAACAAGTTGGAGATCTGCATTAATTCAATTAGTGAGCTAGTTAGCATTTAGTACAATATTTACATTAAATACTGTTTGAAAATTCTGTTTTAGCTTCATTTCATTCATGTTCGAATTAACCGCTAAGGTGCCACCACATTTCTAGAGATGGTATATTATATAAAATAATAGACAAATATGCTGAAGTGTCTGTACACACTGTTCTTAGAAAACTTTGCAACTTACTTGCACTCCTGCAGCTTTAAATTTCTCCTGATCTCAGGGGATTTTCTGCCCTATAGTGTGAGTGTCATTGAATACTGCTGAAATCTTGTATCCACAACACTCCTTCCCTATAGAACAGGTGTGATTTTTAAGGCTTCAAGACTGTAGACAGATCTTTACTATTAATAAAGGAATAAAGGGATATGTAATGCTTTATACTGAACTCAGTCCACACATGATGCAACTTGCATTAACAATACTGTTGACTGAAGGTAGCCTACCTGAATGTCCCTACCTGAAATATCCTCTGACTGGTGTAAATGAAGTTATTCAACATCTACCCTAATGTAACCGAGAGCAAAATTTGTTGCAATTATCAGCATATACATAATAAAGAATTTTCAGACTTTTAGAAGTAATTCAAATACTTTAGCAAGTTTTAAAAAACTATTCAGGAATTCTCCCAACAGTGACAACGACACATTCCATTCCTATGCCATTACACAAGGTTACGTCTCTTTTCACAAAAGTAGTACTGAGAATGTTCAACCTGAACGACTGGCTGGTGCTTCTAATAGAGAACTCACACAGCAACATACACATTTCATAATGCTCATCCAGCCATGTATTCAGTAATGAAGTCAAAATTGTTACATATAGTTTTCACTTTAAAAGCTGAGTGTGTTTTGCCTAGCAACCTTGTGTGTCTACAAGAAATGGCCTAAATTAAAACCCAGAACCAAACACTCTAAACTCTGAGATGAAGATTAGTTAGAGTCTAAACCCGAATCTGTATCTGAATTAACTACTTGTCCCAATCTCTGCAATGGACCTTACACCCAAATACCACCAGCCCACCAAATTTGGGATGGTCAGCATCTCTGTCTGAACTTGGCAGCTTGTACATATTTCTATTATTACAACCATCCAAGCAAATTGCACTTTTTTCCCCTCTGGAAAATACAATGTATGTTACTCAGTAAAAAACTTTAGATTACTATTTTAGTACTGTGCAATGTAGTACCAGCTAAAAGTTCAGTAGACCATGTATCACTCTGCCATGTGGAAGAGCCAGTTTCATTTCATGCTAAATTTGGGACTCTCACAAATTGGCAGACAGCGGCTAGAAGCTTGCAATACTCATGCTCTCATCTTTGGGTAAGCCTATGTGCTTCACTGCTAATGAACACTCCCTAGCAGTTACCTGAGAGCAGCATTACATTTTTTGAGGAGCGTGTCAGTCCTCTGAGCTGTCAATTCAGATGCCATAAGGTAGGGTAGCGGTGGTATGTATACACTGAGGGGGGACACAGAAGACCAAAATGGCAGTACTGAATGAAATGGACAGAGAAGAGAGGACCCTGCACCGCAAGGTGAGAGCTCAAATGGCACTCTCCAGGACAAACCAGCCCAGGCTGGCTCTGTATGATGTAGGAATTCCCCTATGCCAATATGGTCTCTTTGCATTGCCAGTGTGACACAAGCAAGTGGCAAAAGGACTAGAATCTGCCCCCTTTGCCCCAAAAGAATATGCATCATGGTATTTTCAATAATGTAAACAAATGCATTTTTATTATATTTCAGTGATTATTATTATTGACTTACAATGAAAGGATATGGTCTCACTGTTAATTTTCATCTTTTTTTCTTTCCTTATACTAGCTTTGGGCTTGATCCTGCAATACATATTCACATGAAGAACCCCACTGATTTCAGTGAAACTACTCCAGAGAGGAAATGTTACACAATCAGGTCCAATTTGTATATCTCCTTGTTTCAATTTGACTCACAGTAATATAGCCGTAATTGGAAAAGGAAAACAAAATAATTGCTTTCAAGGTCAAAAGGAAGCAATGACTGTAAGGGACAGCTGGATAAAGTATTTTATGTCAAATTTTCTCCTGCTGCCATTTTGCTGAACAAAAGGTTAGCTCTTGAAACCTTATCACTATGTATAAAAATGTATTTATATGTACTGTTATGACTATAAAAATCAATCTTTTGAGATATAAGGGCAGCATTTTAACTAGAACTAGTCAAAACATCTGGTTTCCTGGTTGTGCAATATTTCCAGTAAAAAAAGGGAAAAATTTTTAGACTAGTTTGAAAAATGGAAAAAGTGGTTTCTGAATGTTTTTATAGTGTTTAGTTTGACTTGATTTTGTTTCCTTTATTGCCAAGCCATCACTTTCCATTTGTTCAGTCATGTTGCCATAATGTTGCAAAAGATTCACTTTTTGCCAACAGCCACAGGACTTCACTAATAAGAAAACAAAGGGCACCAATCAAAATAATTGTGTTTTTCAAATATTAAAAGTCAGAATTTGCCATTTTCACTTTCCACATGAAATACTTCAGCTAGTTTAGTTCCTTATTTTCTTATTGGTTTTTCATGCTCCAACAATAACAAAAATATATATGTCTAATCCCATGCAAATATTGGTATAGACTGATTTTATTTCTATTTTATCTTGATGGCAAACACAATGACATAGATTTTTAATACTCCATTCTCAGAATTTGCACCAGCAGTCAAAGTAACTGATTTTTGAATGGCAGTCAGATATCCAACCAGTCACACTTTGCACAATTACCATGATCACACATTTAATCATGGTAATTGTGCTTGCAAATTATGCATGTACAATTCTAAAATTCTGGTCCTGTATTATTGAAATCAATGAGATGTTTGCCATGGACTTCAACAGATGCAGGATCAACCCCCCTAAATCTTCAGGGCCATTCTTTAAATATCCAGACACAAATGTGTGGCAAGGATCCTAGATTTCAAGCATTTTGTGAAACCTTATGAAAATGGACTGGAGAAATAGCCCCTAGGAATACTTAGGAATATTGCCACTAATTAGTAGGTTCTCCCTTTTAGGAGACGTTTATGGGGAAATGTTCTGTGTAGGTCTGATTCAAAGTCCATTAAGAACAATTGAAAGACTGAGCTCGTTTCCTTTATGCTCACCATTTACTTGAGGTGTATAGAGCATGTGTATATTTATTTCAATCTTAGTTAAATCCCTAGCTTTGGACTATCATCACTTTCAAGCATAAAAATGAGACTTGTTAGTGGTCTGTGCTGTTTCTATGATATGGTAAGTATGATATCTTTAAAGGCCATGCAGTATTTCATGTCTAGTCTTTGTCCATGTTCTAACAATGTGCATTGAATGTCTTACTATTGTCTCTTTTTCAGATTAGTTTACAGCCTTGTGGTTCCAGCTGTTTTATTCTGAAACTCTAAAACCCTATCACTAGGGAGTTCTGTGTAATTGCCCATAATATGCACCACATTATCCATTTCAGGAACTGCGCTGAAAGACAGCAGCAATAAGGGGTATTCTAACGGCAGTCTGGTTTACACTAATGGACCTAACAGGAAGGAAATGCAATTTGAAAGAAGCTGATGCATATGTTCTATTGTTGAATATAATGTTTGATTTAATTATTAACTGTCAGTGATGGAAAGGCAGATCCCGCTCAGTTCTGCTTAGAATTTGGTGCTCTGCTACCAGTAAAAATAGACAAATCTCATCCTTAGAATTCTGGAGTTCCTCATAGAATGTTTTTAAAACATTTTCAGTTGAATAACCTCTAGTGCATGTTTCTTTCACTTGAGTCTTTAAAGGCTGTCCTTCCTTTACCAAATTCAAATATAAACAGGTAGATACTTCTTCTCCTCTCTCTTTCACTGGTGTAAATCAGGAGAAATGCCATTAAAGTCAATGAACTTACGTTAAAGTGTAATAAGTAATATCTGATTTAAATTCATATTCCATATTCTTAATAAAATATTAGAGTATTTTTTTGCCCTTTGTGTCATACACATGGCTTTGCATTCTGCCTACACACCACCAGGAAAGTACACAACATGCAGAAATGAAGTTTTAGTGAAGGAGCTAAAATGTACAGGCATGCTTTTGTCTCTCTCTCTTTTACTGGGGATAGATGATTTGGCAGCCAATTTCAGTCCAATTCTATAATTGGTGTTTTGTGATTTCTTGTAAATTGCTGCATTGTGTTTCAAAGGTCCATAATTCCATGTGTGGGTGTCAACAAGATGTAAGAAATGAATTCATTATGAAGAACTCTTACCTGAAATTCCATTATTCTTTCCTCACCATGGTGATTTCTATCAAACTCACTGGTACAACATAATTTGGAAAGAAATAGGTATTGATACTAAACTACTGCATTTCATAGGAATTTAAAGGGTAAAAACCATAGCTCTCTTGAATCATTCAGATAGAAAACAGTGGTTTAACACCACTAGTAAACAGAATAATTGAGCTGTGTAATTTTAGTTGTGTATTTTGTATCTGTCTGGTGAAATTATTATCTTTGACACTAGCCTAGGCAGATGCAGGACTGGAGTTGAAATTAAACCATAGTAATGATATTTGGAGTTCATCCAAAACATTCTTCATTGTTTATGAAAGTGGCTTCAACATCATTATTTGATCCATAATTTCTCATCTTTCATTACTCATATGTTTCTGCATATAACACACACAGCATCAGCTCAGTGGGTTGCATTTTCCTTTACAATTTCAAAAGGGTATGGTTATTTTTGTCATGTGGATAATAGAAAGCAATGAAGCTTCCTGGAAATACACTACCACAACTCAAATGCCTAATTGATTTAGACAGATTAAGGAAAAATAGAGGGCCTATCTGCAGAGCATTTCTGTTCTTGGTGTTAGAGTCAGAAATGTCTCGTACAGCAGTTTTCAATCAAACAGCAGGCTCTATTTACTGCAGTATGATCCATCTTAGATCTCGGATTAAACTGGAGATGTTTATTGTAAACTGTTCTCAGTTTTCATAAATTATGAAGATATAAAGCTTTTTTTTCTCTAGAAAATATTTTGAGTTTTTTTGAAAAGTACCAATGGGCAAAGCTCAAATATTAGGAGGTTTTATTTCAGAGGAGCATTCAAAAATCCAGGTGCATATCAAAATATATCCAGACTCTTTTAGTCTCTATGTCTCACAAGATCAGGTTTATGCTGGGTATTTGCTGGGCCAGGAATATCATAGAAACAGTCTTTTTGTTGTAGTATTTCAGGACTCATGCCATCAGCCTTGCCAGAAATCAAGAAATGCAGAGGTGTGCAATTTTTTTTAGATTAACTGAACTTCCAAACATGTTTACGTTTGAGTTCAGCTGGGTGCTAGTATTGGCCATAGATTCAGGGGTTTCACTTATTTTAGTTGTACCATTTCTCCTATTCATAATTAGAATTCAGTGGAGCACTTTGCAAACTCCAGACATGCAACATATTGAAGAAGCCATAGCTTGAGCGGAAAAAAAACCTCTCAATTTTGAAAATTGAAAACTCAGACTATTCATGTGCCCTGTGCAGAACAGCAAAGCATCTAGAAAACCATGGCTCACACTGTGAATTACATCAGGCACCCACACATATGTAGGTAATGGACCTGAATCACATGTTATAAAACATATGATTGAGACCAAACCTTACTCTATGCAATGGGGGTCTGCTGGGGTGGGGTAGAGAGGGAAAGAGCAAAGGAAGGCTCTTCCCCTGTCCATGAAGGATCTCTCTGTAGCATGCAAGGGAGCACAAAGATGAGGATCCAGACATCACTGGTAGCCAACTCACTGCAGCCTCAAGGGGAGATGGTCCCCTGATGTGGTGTTCATAGCTAAGCTCCAGGCTGCAGCAAGTCAGAGTGCACACTTTTCACACTGGTCCTGGCAGTGCATCCTCCTACCCCCCAACACAAAAGCACTTTTACCATAAGACCACTCCATATTCCCTTCCCACTCTTCCCTACTTTGCACACTTCTGGTAAGATTTTACCCTTAGCATGTATGAAGTATACTAAAAATATAGATGTGTGTTTATAAGGCCATGCAAGTCAGCGAAATAGGGCTGAAAAGATATCAGTGGATATTTGTATAGCCTTGGTATCATAAAGAGAAAAAATTGGCTCATGCAGGTGTTTCTTCATTTCTAATGTGATTCCTCTAGGCAGCAAACCAGGTGTGTTTGCTGCATGCTAATCAGTAAAAGGAACATATGAAATATGCATCTGCACAGCAGCATCTGTGCAGAGACTGTCCAGACCGATTCTTGAGTGCATTTTCTTCCTGTGTGGGCCTCTTTTGCACTTCTTAGTGCCAAGAGGCTTATTTTGCATAGGTGGAAAGACCCATATCCCCTAACCATCCAGGATTGCTATCATGCACAGCATCTTGAATGCATGAGCTGAATGACAAGCTGGCTGAATCTGAGACAATGTGGTCCAAGTTTATGTCTCTGAGGTAACAGCCAACAAGCTCCTTACCAAACTCCCTGCCAAATTTTGCATGAGGTAGGGAAAGGGAGAATATGTAACCCATTCTCTTGTGCTTCTATCTTCTGTATTTCTTATTCATTCTCAGTCCTGCTCTTCCTCTAGTTACAGGGCTAGTTACTGAAGATGATCACTGAAGATATGTATGGCATGCTGTTTAGCTGCTGAGGTACACCCTCACAGATGGGTCCATATAAAAGATATAGAGAGAATAGTCTGGAGAATTTAGCCTGTGAGACTAATTTGAAATACTTAAGAGACATTTTAAGATTACAAGATATGCAATATTTTTTAGATGCATGGATTTTGCATTCAGATATCATGCTAAATAACTGTGTGATAATGAGTTAGGTGCCTAAATATAGATTTGTGCCTAAGTTTGAAAAAGTTGGCTTTACTTCCTTTAGCTATATAATGTCCCTGCACAAGAGCTAATGTAGAGCTAGACTGTTAACTTAAACTACTGCCAGAGCAGGTGAGTGAGAATACCATTCCACCCCTGCATGGGCTACCTCGATCTTGTTCCAGGCAAGCAAGAGTAAGGCTAGGTCTACACTACCCGCCTGAATCGGCGGGTAGAAATCTATCTCTCGGGGATCGAATTATCGCGTCTCGTCGGGACGTGACAATCGATCCCCGAATTGACGCTCTTACTCCACCAGCGGAGGTGGGAGTAAGCGCCGTCGACGGGGAGCCGCGGAGGTCGATTTTGCTGCCGTCCTCACAGCGGGGTAAGTCGGCTCCGATAGGTCGAATTCAGCTACGCTATTTGCGTAGCTGAATTTGCGTATCTTAAATCGACCCCCACCTCCCCCGTAGTGAAGACCTGCCCTAAGAGGGTGCTGCTTACTCCTCCTCAGAGCAGGGGAGTGGAGAATGGGCATAGTGCTGGCACTTCTCCACCCCAAAACATACTGATCCAGTGTGGGTGTGGGTGTCCTATTTGCTGCTGGTATAGGCCAGCAACATATTACTAACCCCTAGAAGCAGGGAGGGAACTGTGCTCAGAGTGATGTCATTGGAGTAAAATAACCCACAGGGCCACTCTTGGGGTAGAGCAGTTCACACACTACTCTTTGCTTTAAGGCACAGTGTAACACGTAGAATGTACATGGTAGGTCTCATTAACATGCGATGGAAGAATACAGTAACCTACTCATGTAACTGATAGCTCAGAATATCCTGTCTGCCTCCTATCTATGTAACAAAAAGAATCAGAAAAACAGACACTTAAAAGGTACTGCAGTGCATCAGTGTCTGATGATAGAATAAAAGAGACAGAGGAACTCTAGCCAGCTCCAGCCCACAGCCGACCTCACAGAATGGGCACTTTAAATAACCTCTATCACCATGATCCTCCCCGGGATAGCAACAAAATCTAACAGGCACAGACAACTGAAAGAAAACTACACACCTCAAAAGTGTCCCTTGATGGGATCCTTTCCAATCTGTCCTGCTGGGGGAGGGGTTTACCTCCAAACTGCAGAGGAGATTTGGAAAACAGTGTCCATACTGTCTGCTCTCCTTCTCATTCCCCCTGTCCATGGGAGACCTAGTAGCCCATCATCTCCCTACCAGCATCTCCCTTGCATTAAAGGAAGAAGCAGATCATATACTGCCCTCCTTCCTAAAGCCTGGTCTGGTTGGCTTGGAGAGAGAGAAGCCCATCTCTCTACACTACCAGGCCCTGGTCCCAGGCCCCAAATAGAAAAGTGACCTGTTTTTGTTTGTTTTAATTCAGACACCAATTGTTACCCTGGGATCACTTCCAATATCTGCCTTTGTCATTCCCTATGTCTCTGTCTGAAGTTGAACTCCTGGAATGGGTTACATTGGTCCCTGAGACTTTCTGCTCTGCCTTAAAGAGCTAGTATACTCTAGTATACTAGTTACACATTCAGACATATAGTAGCCTTTACAGAAATTTCATTTTTTCTATATTGGCCCCCAAACCAATGTTTTTATAATTTAAAAAGTAGATGAAACAATAAAACATGTTTGCATGATATTTGTACCTAATACACCTGAGATCATGCTCATGAAGAGATCATCCTTAACCGTAAAAAATAGCCTTTATATTGATAGCATAGTTAGTGCCTGTTGCAGAAAATGTTAATGTTTGATTATCTTTTGCAGAGAAGACTTCTGTGCAAAACTAAAGGCAACTTCAGTCATATTAATTTGCTAACCTGACTTTTAAAAAATCTTTTTGCATTCTTCATTCATGAATTTGCACACTTTCTTCTTGTGGTAGGCTGGACTTGATATTCTTTTCATTTTCTGACCCCTTTTTGAATTGCTTCAACTGCCACCTTTCACAGTTTCTAGCCATGGGTCCTAATGTTCACTGAATAATCCTTGTAAATGTACTGTATGTTGTGTTTTTTTCCCAATCATATGGGAGCTGTATCTTGTCATACTTTTTTCCTTTGTCTGAGATCAAGTCCTAGCCTTTGTGGTATAGATGACGTAGTTTCATACTTAAGCAAAACTCCCTCTGAGTCAGGGGAGTATAGCCTGTGTAAAAGCTGTAAGGTCAGCCCCAATAAAGGAACATCAGGTACTCTTAAGGTGCCAAAACTGTGACCAAATATGCTGCATTTACTTTCAGAAGAAATCAATTTGCTACAGTTTGGGGATTGAGGTGGGACAAACATAACCTTAGATTATTTTATTTTTATGATCTTAAAGAGAAATCAAACATAAAGATACCAATTTTTATTATGCCATTTAAATTATGTCTTTCTGTGCTTAAAACTCTAACATGTGACTATGGTAACATTTACAAGAGATATAAAAATGCTCATAAAATGGATAATCTGTTAAGAGGATTTTCTCTGCTCAAACAGGAAGTGCTAGCAGCAAACTCTTATTTGTGTTTTACAAATGGGAAATGTTGATTCTTTATCAGCTTGCCCCACACAGATACCAAAGAGATTTGCTAGGGCAGTAAGAATCATCTGGTTGATTTAAATGCTCAGGTCGACATTCCCCCTTGTTTGGTGCATACAACTTTCACTGAAGTCAATGGGAATTTTGTGTACAGACTGATGCAGGATTGTGACCCTAACCTGAAAAGAAAACCAGGGCTTTGAATCATACAGCAAGGGATTTCTCACAGAAAGAGAAAAGAAATCATTGTATATCAATTATTTTGTGGGCTTCATTGAGATGATTCAGGATTTTAGGACACAGGGACTGCCATATTGGATCAGACCCAAGGCCCATGTAGTCCAGTATCCTTTCTCCCAGATACTTCAGAGGAAGATGGATGAACCTCAAAGCAGGCAGATGTGGGATAATCTGTCTCCCACAGGAGTCTTATCCTGATCTCTAGAGATCAGCTTAAACCATAAAGCATGAGGTTTAATATCTGTTCTAAAATCTTTGCTGCCATTAATTATTGCAACTTGGGATATTCTTGAAATCCATATAAATGTGCAGTCCCTTTTTAAAGCTTGTTGAACTTTGATGGCTTTACAGCAGTAGATTGAAATGGCAAGGAGGACACATTTTTATCTCCTCATTCAGTTAAAACATGCCAACACCTGCCTTCTGCTTGGCTTTCCCCTCATACAGAACTGTTTGAATGCCATATACATATGTCCAGGTTAATGGCAGTAGATAGACTCCAGTTAGCCTACTTAGGGAGTCCTCTGATGTCATTACAAGGGGGAATGATTTTTCCCAGTGATGTCTCTCAGCAAGACAGCTGCAGATTTCCTTAAAGTAATAGATGTCTGAAAATAGAAGAGTATTGATTGAGACTATGTTCCCTATGACAGAAAACAAAATAACCCAGCAGGTACTGTACAAGGTTCGTTTGTAGCAAAACATGTCTTTGTTTCTGGGTATTAGAGGGTGCAGGTATTCTTGACTTTCATCTGAGACTAATGTATGGGGATAAAAGTTTTGCAAGATACAAACTGTCATGACCCATAGGCCTTGAACCCAGGTCCATAGGAACAGCCATGCTTCAACCCTCCACGTGGCAGCCTGCTGACAATTGCTGATCTAGGACCCATGAAGCCCAGCCCAAGTTGAGGCTCCACCCCTGATGTCCTACTGACAGAATCCCTGAGCAGCCCATTGGCCTGCTAGCCCTACTTAAGCCAAGAGGAACAGGAAGCTTTCTGAACAACTGGGATCCCCCTTACTCTGGATGGGGTACCTTTTGCCTTCGACGCCTACAGTTTGACTGCCCAGCATCTTGATCTGGCTTGACTCCTGACCTCTGAATCCCTGGTATCCTGACCCTGCCTGACTCTTGATTCCTGACTGTGGACTCTGGTTCTGATGGCTCCCTACAACCTGGCCTTGACACAATGACAGTAAGAGCACATTCACTGGAGTTTTCCATCCTCATATGCATTTTGGGGGAGGCATCCATAAAACCAATATAAATTGGTTCCACAGCCAAACTTAGCATCTACTATGAAAACAAGAGTAACTGGCACTAGACAAATACTGAGCTGTTTAGCTAAGGAGTTTTACTGAGTGCAGAGGCCCCATCTGGGACCTTTTGCAGGTTTAATTAGGCCTGGCTGAGCAATCCTTATTTATGTTGGTGAGCACTTACATGTTGGTAAGCATTTAGGGCCTGATCCACAGCCTATTGAAGACAATGAAAAGAGAAGACCTTATCAGAGGTGCTGGAACAATTTGTATAGTGGGGGTGCTGCTGAAAGCCATTACACCAAACTGTAAACGCTGTATGGAATGGAAACCACTTCAAGCCAAGGAGTGCGGCAGCCCTAGTTCCGGCACCTTTGAGCCTTATTGCTTTGAATCTCTAGTGATACCAACTCTATAGCCTTCCATGCTATCAGTCTAATTATGCAATCCTTACTCACTTGGGGATCAGTTCTGCCACTCAAATTCATGTAGAGTAGTACCTTACTCTGCAAGTAGTCCCATTGAAATGAAGAGAGCTACTTGTGGAACTTGTAGCCCACGAAAGCTTATGCTCAAATACATTTGTTAGTTTCTAAGGTGCCACAAGTACTCCTGTTCTTTTTGTGGAGCAAAGTAATACATGTTGAGCATAAGAGTGACAGAACAGGGCCCTAAGTGAATAAAGTTTGCACAGTTGGGTCCACAGTATGTAAGGAGACAGATCTTGTGTGTCTGATGGAGCTTGAAGCAATTAAAAAAAAATTAAGACTCACAGAAAAAGAGTCCTTTAATAGCCCTATACAGTTCTTGCCATGAGTTGTGTTTACTGAACAAGTGACCTTTACAAGATTATTGTTTATGATCTTTCAGTGTGTGCCAGAATAGGAGAAAAGAATATTCCAATTTATTTCAAAGGTTACATATCAAAACTGAATATGCAGTACAACTGCATTATCATATTGTCTAGCTTTAACATAGATCAGAGCCCTAGCATTATATGCCTTCAAGGCATTTTTTTTATTCCTATAGTATAGAGACTAGAGGTGAATGAATAATTTGTAACAAATAACGCATTTAATACATTTCACCATTTTTCCTTGATTGTAAATTGTTCACAAACAGATTGGGAAATTCTCAAATCTATTTGATATTTTTAATTATTCACCAATTTCTTCAGTGAAATAATTTTTGGTTTGCAGATTGTTTGAAAACAGTTTGGAGTATTCACCATGTGCATGCTCCGTTGGTTAGTTGCACTCGTATCACTATGAGCTGAAAATGCTCAGCACCTCTGAAAACTGGACTACTTCAATTATACGTTAAAAATTGCTTAACTTAAGGAAACTCAGTTTGAATATTTTGACCTTGTGTTTTGAGATGGTTTAAAAATATAAATATTTTCCTAATATTTTCCGCATGAGCAATTGTTGTGCTTGCCAGAGGTGATTGCATGACCATGAATGGGAGGGGAGGTTGGTCCAGGAGACATACTCTGTGTTAAGATGTGTTCCACAGTATAAAAGCCTTTGGAAACCCCTGGTGTAGAAAGTTGAAATTCACAATCTGTTGCTTAGTTACAAGAGTCTTGTGGTATTGTTTCTGTTCTCAGATTGGAGGACAACTGTTCAGCATTAATGGACCCATATTGAAGTCAGTGGGGCTCCACACAAGTACAGCAATGTGCCCATATGGAATAGCTTGCACTATCAGGACTTTGAAGTGCACTAGCAACATATATCTCAATGCTCAAACTTAAAATTTGCTTCTTACAAATATTCATGCTAGTAATTCTCGAGTGTTTGGATGTTCACAGAAAATGAACACAAAGGGTTATAAACATGACCAAATTGGAATTCATTTCTGAATTAATAGGAATATTCATAGACAAATTTTTGCACTATTCCTTCATCTCGGATACAGATACACCAGTGTAAATCAGAGGAGAATGCAAGTGAGGAGTAAATCTACGTAAGTCAATAGTTACACTGGTCTAAAAATTGTGTAAGTGAGAGCAAGTCCTTCATTTCTTATCTTCAAAATGGAATAACTCTATTTCTGTTTTAATAATAAACAGGAAATTTTAATTTATTAGCTAAAAAGAATTTTTTTATAGGATTCTTGGACTTATTGCAAAAAACCTTTATGAACCGCTAGTGAAAAAGGTCCATTGCAGAGGGAAGCTGGAGCTGGTTCCAAACAGTTAGGAAGTTGACCATTAGCAAGTCAGTCACATGACAAAAAATGGATGCTAACAAGAGAAAAAATACAGATAGGCTATGTCTACACCAGTGGTTCCCAAACTTGTTCCGCCGCTTGTTCCAGTGGCGCCATTGGCGTGGAGCAGTGAACTGCGGCCACTAGGAGCCGTGATTGGCCGAACCTGCGGATGCAGCCGGTAAACAAACCGGCCCGGCCCGCCAGGGGATTTCCCTGCACAAGTGGCAGAACAAGTTTGGGAACCACTGGTCTACACTATACAGCTTTTAGCGACACGGCTGTGCTGCTACAGCTGTGCCGCTAAAAGGTGTGCAGTGTAGCTGCTGTTTGTCAGCAGGAGAGAGGTCTCCTGCCAACAAAAAACTTCCACTCCAACAAGCGGCATTAGCTTTGTTGACAGGACAGCGCTCCTGCTGACAAAGCGCTGTTCGCACCAGTGCTTGTCGTCGGCAAAACTTTTGTTTTTCAGGGGGGGTGCTTTTTTAACACCTCTGAACAACAAAAGTTTTGTCTTTCACTTGCCAGTGTAGACAAAGCCATAGTTTGGAGACCACAGATTCCTAAGGTTGTGATTTAGCAAAGTAGTATCAACTTTAAACACGAGTAGTCCTGTTGACTTTAATGAGATTACTCATATGCTTAAAGTTAGTATCTTAAATACCTTGCTGGATTTCAGCCATAACACAGTAAAACCCATTTTTAACCTGAAAATCCCTTTTATCCAAATCTAGATTGTCCCCTTTTCCCAATTTGAATTAGTTGCCCAATAATTTTCCATTTTATTGGAATGCTCTTGGATAATTCATGAATCATTTTGAATAAATGTGGTTGCACTGTATTTACTAGGGGTCATTTTAAAAAAATCAGCTAAGAGAGTGGGGAAAGTCCCACTTTCAAAAGTGACTTAGATACTTAGGAGCCTAAACGTTATTGAAAGTCAATAAACCTAAGGGTATGTCTACATTAGAAACGCTACAGTGTAAATGCTTACTAACCAATGGAAAAATCCAGAGGTGAAAGTAAACCCATACGGGCCGGTACGGAGGACCGGTAAGAAAAGGTGCAGTAGTGTACGGGCAAGAAAATGGAGCATTCTCTCCCTCTCTGACTCCTTCTCCTGGCTCCAGCAATATTGAGGGTCCGGGGGCCCGGCTCCATGAATGTTCGGGGATAGGTCTCCCCCCTGGCCCCACCTGCTGCCCCCCCCGAGCCTCCCCTGAGTGTGGGCTGGCCCCGCTTTGCTGCCCCCGTGCACCTCCCTTCCGTGTCTCTCCCCTGAAGCTCCATGCTGCCTGCCTGCATTAACTGCTGCCGCAGGGTCCTAGTGCCCCCTGCCACTACTGCCAGGGCAGGCTGTCCTTCCCCCTCAGACCCTTTCATTTTCTGGTGGGACCCTCCACCTGTACAGCTGCACCCCCTTCCCGCAGTCACCGCTCTTGCCCCACGCTGGGCAAGGGGCAGCCCCATCCCTCACCCCCAGTGAGGCTACAGTGAGGGGCAGCAGCGGAGGAGGCGCACTTGTGATGGCAGCCCCTCCAGCATGGCACCCACCACAGGGGAGGCGAGGGGGATTCTTGGACCTGAGAGGGGCCCTAGGAGCACGTGCAGTGACAGTGCGGGGGTGAATGTGCTGCCTGGGGGGAGGAGGGGGTCCTTACCCCAGAGCTCGCTGCTGCCGGCAGAGAGAGGGCTGGGGGGAGTCCTCCTCTCTGGTGCCAGTCCCAGGGCAGCCTGCCTGTACCCCAAACTCATCCCCAGCCCTGCTCCACCCCAGAGCCCACACCCCCAGCCAGAGCCCTCATCTCCCCACACCCCAACCCTCTGTCCTAGCCCTGAGCCTCTCCAACACCCCAAACCCCTCATCTCCAGCCCCAGTCAGAGCCCTCATCCCCATGCACCCTAACCCTCTGCCTCAGCCTTGAGTTCCCTCCCACACCCCAAACCCCTCATCCCCAGCCCCACCCCAAATCCACCCCCAGCTTCACCCCACAGCCCTCACCCCTGTACCTCCTCCCTCCGCACCTCCTCTTATCCCCAAACTCCCTCCCAGAACCTGCACCCCCTCCCTCCGCACTCCCTCCCATTCCTAAACTCCCTCCCAGAGCCTGCACCCCTCCTGCACCCCAGTCCCCTGCCCTAGCCCAGGGCCTGCACCCCAGATCTCCTCCCCAACCCAAACTCCCTCCCAGAGCCTTGGGCAGGTGGGGGGTGGAGTTGGGAGGACAGAGTTGGGCAGGGGCAGGTTCTGGGCACCACCAAAATTTCTACAAACCTGTCACCCCTGCCGGCAACAGCTGGTGCGCCATACTGGGGTGGACCGGCTTCCTGAGGCAGCAATTTAAAGGGCTGGAGCCCAGGCCCTTTAAATTGCCGCCAGAGCCCCGCTGCCAGAGCCCTGGGGTAGTGGCGGCGGGGCTCGGGTGGCAATTTAAAGGGCCCAGGGCTCCTGCCACCACTACCGCCCTGGGCTCTTTAAATCACTGCTGGAGCCCCACTGCCGCTACCCCAGGGCTCCGGGGACAATTTAAATAGCCCCCGGAGCCTGCCGGAGCCCTGGGGTAGCGGTGGTAGGGCTCTGGTGGCTATTGAAAGGGTTCAGGGCTCCCACTGCCTCTACCACCCTGGGCCCTTTAAATAGCCACCGGAGACCTCCCACTGCTACCCCAGGGCTCCAGCAGCGGGGCTCCGGAGATGATTTAAAGGGCTCTGGAGGGTAGCAGCAGCTAGAGCCCCGGGCCCTTTAAATCACCCCCTTTAAATTGCCCCCAAACCTCAGGGCTCCCAGACACCTTTGCAGCTGGGAGCTCAGGGGGTGATTTAAAGGGATTGAGGCTCCCAGCTGCTGCTACCACAGCCCTAGCCCCGGGCCCTTTAAATCCTGATTTAAAGGGCCTGGAGATTTAAAGGCCCCGCCTCTTCCGGTGGAGGACTCCAGAGTACCGGCAAGTCCATTAATTTACTTTCATCCCTGGAAAAATCCCTTCCATTGCTGTAGTAAATTCAGGAGGTAGTTAGTCAATGGAAGAGTTATTCTGTTGATATTGCAATGCCTATATGGGGGCTTAAGTTGACCTACCGATGTCTCTCAGGGGAGTGAATTTTTCATAACTAGGTTACCCTAACTTTGTAGTGCAGGCCAGTCCATAGATTCCTAAATCTCTTGAATGTTTTACCCTAGGTCCCAGTTTACTAGTTTGCCAGAGCAATGTACAAAGTCATACTGTGAGTTACATCATCAGAGCCAACAAACTTGCTTATGTTAGAGTCATTGACGGCTAGTTGACAGTTTTAGGAAAAGCCAACGGTTGCCAACTTGGCTGCTTATCTTTTTTTGAAGACTGACCCAAACTGTTTTTAATCTACCTTCCTAGCTAATCCATGGAGTAGCTCTTAAGGTTATCTCTTTCTTGTCCCTTAGCTATACATCAATGAAGTCCAACAGTTATAGATGGATTTAATCTTGGCTACCCTACTTATTTATATAGCGCCAATCATTTTACCACATAAGTGTCCTGTTTTGATTGATACGGGTGACAGAGCCAAAAAGCTATGTAAAACATGAAGAAAAGAAAGGCTTTGGAATGTTTTTTAGGAAAGCATTTTCTCAGGTTATCCTTATATCTAAAGTAGGTAATCTTTTCCAGCTTGTTTTCTTCAGTACCGAGCTTCTGTTTATGATTTATACAGGGCAAAATGAAGGTTTGGCTTTGAAGTTCCAGAAAACTCATTGTCCAGGTGCATCAGCAATTCACAGAAGTACACATGAATGAACACAACAGAGAATTGGTACAGATCAGAGGAAACTACACAAGCCGCTGTATCAATTCAGCTTCATTTATTAAAAGGAATTGCCAAGACACTCTGTACTGGACTCTCTGTTATCACTTACAGAACAGCAGGTCAAACTCTACAAGAAATCTCTGCTCTTGTCTTTTGTGGATGCAGAAGTCTTAATCAGAGGTTGAACACCAATCCCTTTTCAGATCAGAGAATCTGATCCCATCTGGCCTGACTGTCATGTATGTCCCATTTGTCACTATTTCTCATATCAAATTCACCATTGTTGCAATAATCTCTAATGACATAAAACTCAGAAAATACTATTGTAACCTGACATATGTATTCAGAAAATTTCCATTTAGGGTTGGAGCATTTTCTGACATAAAGCACACCTCTCAACTAGCTGATTAGCTAAAGCATGTCTCATCTAAAGAAAACAGTGTGACACATCTTTCAATTCATGCAGAAAAATTCTGCAACATTCTCTCACATTCTGTATGAGTTATTTCCATTGTGATTATCTCTACTTCTTCATTCTATCCATATCTGCTCTCTCAAACTTAGTGTTCTGAAAGTTACATCAGATGATAGCATACATGAAGAAGCTATTACATTCACACAAATATTCCATGTAAATCATCTGTCTCTATAGGTTAATTTGTATTTTAATGATTTAGATGATAGGGATTTTCTTATATCAAGGCATTAACACTCAATAATAGATCTTTTTGAATTTTTTGCCAAAATTTTGAATTCTCAAAACAATTTCAACCAACTTTGCTCAATGATGAGCTATGTTTTGCAGAATATGCCTACTCTCCATAATTAAGATTGTGATTTTATCCTACTATATCCTCAAGAAGGGTAATTTCCACATCATATTTTGCATGTGAACAGCACAGAAAATGTTGCACAAATGTGAAATAATTTAGACAAGATGCATTTGAGATATTGGGTAGCTGTAAATCATGTTTTGAAAATTCTTCTGACACTGTTTTGCCATGTACTTTTGCAAAAATGTTTTGTTCTAGGAACTTAAATCTGTATTTGAATGATCATGGCAAGATTTAGTACTCAGGGCCAATTCTGAGGTGGGAAAATCATATCTGGGAAGTTCAATTATGAATGGTTCAAGTTTAAGATATCTGTAGCAATGGACCAATGGAAATACTCACAAAAGTAAAATTGGAAGTTTGCAGAATCAAGGCTTAAATGAGGACTATCTTCCATATTAATCTGTCACAAATGTAAAAACAATGCAAAGAGGTAACTATAATCCTTTAATTGGCTTATGGAGACAAAATTCTCTATGCTCTGTCACAAATTCCTATGATGAACTGAATTCAGGCATGAATTAAATGCCTGTGGAAGGCAATGTGAGTTGTGCCCATTTAGACCAGTGCTGAATTTAATCTGATATCTGTACATTTTGGCTTTTCCATTAGAATCTGAGTTAGGGGAAATATGTGTAAAAAAATAACATAAATCAATTGTTTCTCAATTGTGGCTTTCAGCACTAGTGCATTACTCAGGGATCACTGACTATTGGAAAGACTGCAGTGTCTTTGCAGAGCTATAGTCCTGTGCAGAGGCTGTTGCTGGCCCTTTAAATAGATTACTTCAGGTTTTGATGCTAAGAATGTGTAGATCTAAGATCAGAATCACTTGGATAAGGGAGAGACAGGGAGAGATTAAGCAAGAGATATTACTGCCAAAGCTAGCACAGTACAAACAACGGCCGTAAAACCACAGTGACAACACAATCGTTTATGTGATTCCAATTTGAAAGAACATCAATTTAAAATTTGTAATCATATCAATTCATTGTAAGAACTAAAAAATGAAAACTATGAGAGCAGACATAAATATAACTTTTGCCATATTTTAAACTGGTAGCATCACTCTACCCAATTAAGCCCAGCTTATCATATGTAACCAGTTGGATATGTTAAACTTACTTTATTTTAAAAGAAAAGATATTGCCAATATCTAATTATATACATACATGTTCCCAAGGTAAATTGTTCAAGCCATTATCCTGAACATGCCCTTATACAACAGTGTCATCTAGTGGACACTGCTCAAATTGGTTGCTTAACAGGAAGATGGAGGCTGGGGAAAATGCCCTTTTACAATAAAAAAAAGAAATGTGCTTTATTGAATTTCATAAACAAACAATTTAAAGTAATAACTTCTAATGTTATACATCATTGTAACATCAGATCTCTTGTAAAATAGTTAATAGTGACACCAAAATGACACTTAACGAACTGTGGACTTCGGGAGAAATAAAGTAAAGCTGAAGTCATGTATAACAGTTATTAAATACTCAATCCTTGAACCCTTCTCCTCCCATATGTATGCACGAGGAACTGGCTAGAATCTGGCCATGTGTATGTTAGTTTTGAAGTCTCTAGGAATATAAAGAGGCAATCAATTAACAGTTAGTAGGTTTCCTTATCATAGTCATATAAAGTCCTGGTCTTTGCTACGGTATCTCAGGGATTTCATTAGTCTACATTCACATGTATTCCAAAGAGCTGTAGCCACCTCCACTGTGAGAAACTTCATCACAGGCCAATATAAAATATATCTCAACCTTTGCTTACATTTCTCAACACTTAGATGACTGCAGCTGGTAAGTATTTTCTTCTTATTACTTTATAGTGCCTGAAAGTGTTCGAGGTGCTCTACAGAACAAATGAAAATACATTGTCAGTGATCATTTCTTTTCTAAGTGATTCTGAAGCAGTCAGTTTCTCTACTTCAGAAAAACATTGAGCTCCTTGCTGATTTTTTCCCTGAATGACCAATATGGTTTCAGTTTAGATTCTAGGGCTGCAGGTATGTATATCTACTGGTCAAGATATATAGATATTTATTTAAAATATAAGAACTTTGTTTTCTATCACCAACTGAAACATCTGGCTGGTGACATTAGTGGTACATGGCCTGAATAGATTTGAGATCAGGACTTAGCCACAACATTTGGTAAACATCATCATATTGTGATGCCTGTCCAACGATGGACGTGATCCTGGGACAAAGTAATAACAAAAGGAAAGGGTCAAATATCTATGAAAGCAGCCAACAGTGAACAGCCTTGAGATGTTGATCCCAAGACTTGGTCAGTCACAAGACTGGCAGGATTTGAACCCATAAGATTCAAATTCAGTTCAGATGTTCAATTCCTGTGAAATCAGTAGGTTTGTAAAACCTTTTGCCAAACTTATCATCTATTCCTAGCCCTAAACAACCTTTTTTTAACCCTTAGCCCTCATCATCTTCTTGATACCTGGGTATCATGATGATCAGTGCCTTAGAAAGACCTAAAATAGATTGGATTAAATTTGATAGATCTTTTCAAATACCTTCCACAGGAACTTCACAAAACACAATCACATGCCTTTTCAGCATCCAGTGTAGCTATACCTAATGTTTTCTTATTAAAAGCACTATCTAGTATGACCCTTAGTCTAAGATATTTCAAGAGAAAGTGAAAATTCTTGTAGACACCATTAGAAATATTTAATCAGACCCCATTGGTTTCTATTGGTCTCTTATCATTTTCTGCTGGAGGAACAGTAGCCTCAGGAAACCAATAGGCCAGTTAATGAGTCCTGAAATGCAGGCCCTCAGTTATTATGGTTTATCTAGTACCCAATAATTTGCTATGCACTTTACAGAGCAAAGATACAAGGTCTCTGCCCAGAAGAGTTTGTAATCTAATTTTGGGTGTGGAGTAACATGTGAGGCCTTGTCTACACTACGAGAGTAGTTCGAATTTACTTGCATCGAATTTTTGGAATCGATATTGCAAAGTCGAACGTCTGTGTCCACACTAAGGACAGTAATTCGACTTTGTGAGTCCACACTAACGGTGAAAGCGTCGACATTCGAAGCAGTGCACTGTGGTCAGCTATCCCACAGTTCCCGCAGTCCCCTCTGCCCATTGGAATTCTGGGTGTAGCCGGCAATGCCTTCTGGGTAACAAAATGTGTCGAGGGTGCTTTTGGGTAACTGTCGTCATCCGTCCATCACTCCCGCCCTCCCTCCCTGAAAGCGCCGGCGGGAAATCAGTTCGCGCACTTTTCCAGTCATTGACAGCGCGGATGCCACAGCACTGCGAGCATGGAGCACGCTGCGACCATCGCTGCAGTTGTGGCCGCTCTCAACGCCTCGCAGCTTATCATACACCTTTCCCTGAGGCAGATGCAGAAAAGTCAGGCGAGGAGGCTACGGCACCGCGGTGATGTCCTGAAGTCTGAGAGTAGCACAGACCTCTCAGAAAGCAGGGGACCCAGCGCCGAGGACATCACGATGGCAATGGGTCATGTTGATGCCGTGGAACGGCGATTCTGGGCACGGGAAACAAGCACTGAGTGGTGGGACCGCATAGTGCTGCAGGTCTGGGATGAATCCCAGTGGCTGCGAAACTTTCGCATGCGGAAGGGAACTTTCCTGGAACTTTGTGAGTTGCTGTCCCCTGCCCTGAAGCGCAATGACACCCGGTTGCGAGCTGCACTGAGTGTACAGAAGCGAGTGGCCATAGCCCTCTGGAAGCTTGCAACGCCAGACAGCTACCGGTCAGTCGCGAACCAGTTCGGGGTGGGCAAATCTACCGTGGGGGTTGTTGTGATGCAAGTAGCCAAGGCAATCGTTGATGTACTGCTGCCAAAGGTAGTGACCCTGGGAAACGTGGAGGCGATCATAGATGGCTTCGCAGCGATGGGATTCCCAAACTGCGGTGGGGCCATAGATGGAACTCACATCCCTATTCTGGCACCGGACCACCAAGCCACCCAGTACATTAACCGAAAGGGCTATTTTTCCATGGTGCTGCAAGCACTGGTGGACCACAGGGGACGTTTTACCAACATCTACGTGGGATGGCCGGGCAAGGTTCATGACGCTCGTGTTTTCAGGAACTCTGGTCTGTTTAGACGGCTGCAACAAGGTATTTACTTCCCGGACCACAAAATAACTGTTGGGGATGTGGAGATGCCTATAGTCATCCTCGGGGACCCAGCCTACCCGCTAATGCCCTGGCTCATGAAGCCCTATACTGGCGCCCTGGACACTGAAAAAGAACTCTTCAACTACCGGCTGAGCAAGTGCAGAATGGTGGTGGAGTGTGCTTTTGGCCGTCTCAAGGGGAGATGGAGAAGCTTACTGACTCGCTGTGATCTCAGCGAAACCAATATCCCCATTGTTATAGCAGCTTGCTGTGTGCTCCACAATCTCTGTGAGAGCAAGGGGGAGACCTTTATGGCGGGGTGGGAGGTTGATGAAAATAGCCTGGCTGCTGATTACGCTCAGCCAGACAGCCGGGCGATTAGAAGAGACCTGCGGGAAGCGCTGTGCATCCGGGAGGCTTTGAAAGCAAAGTTCCTGAGTGAGCAGGGTAACCTGTGACTTTTAAGTTTGTGTACAGAGAAGCTGAACCTGCCCCCGTTTCTTTACCCAGTTAATGTTGACTATCCTACCCAGTTACATACCCCCTTCACCCCCTTCCAACACACGTTTCGAAATAAAAATAGTTCTACTTTGTTAATGCACACCGTTTTTTTTAATACTGTTTTCGCGGGAATTTTTTAAAACTGGGACGCAGACTGTGGTGCGGAGCGGGTGTAGTGTAGTGACGCGAATGAAGCTTCTAAACTCAAGGATTGACGGGCTCCGCTGCGGTGGGATGGTTGTTTCAACGGAGCCTGTCACCCCTCCTGATCGGGACTGTGTGTATGGGGGGGCTATGTGACTTTGTGGCAGGGGGAGGACGATTACAGATCCCCTGCTGCATGGCTCTGTGATCCTGCATAAGGACTGCCGCTTAAGATCTGTAACTGCCCTCCCCCGCCACAAAGTCACAGAGCAACCCACCCCCCACCACATAACATGAAAACAACCTCCCAGACTAACCAGGGTAACTAGTCACTGCATCACTGCACTGTGTATGTGCCCTGCTGCTGTGCCTGCCCCCGCCTATGTACCCTGCCAAAGGTGACTGTCCTGTCCAATTACCAACCCCCTTTCCCCTCCTCCTCCAAAAGAACATGATTGAAACAGTAGTTAACATGAACGTATTTTTTATTATCAACTACACATGGAACTGGGAGGTGAAACTTGGACGGGGGCTTGTGTCAGGCGGGAAGGAAAGAACTTTTCAAGTTTTGGGGAATGAGAGCCTTCTGCTACTAGAGCTCTCTGCAGGGGTGGAGTGAGAGTTAGCAGGGACTCTGCCGCCTCTCCTTCTTTCCACTTTGGGTGAGGTGGGTATGGGACTTGGTGGCGGGGGAGGGCGGTTAGAGATGGACTGCAGCGGGGCTCTGTCCTCCTGCCTCCGTTCCTGCAGAACATCCACAAGGCGCCGGAGCGTGTCTGTTTGCTCCCTCAGTAGTCCAAGCAGCGTTTGAGTCGCCTGCTGGTCTTCCTGCCGCCACCTCTCCTCCCGATCCATGTTTGCTTGCTGCATTTGGGTCAATTTCTCCCGCCACTGGGTCTGCTGTGCTGCCTGGGCTTGGGAACAGGCCATAAGTTCAGAGAACATGTCCTCCCGTGTCCTCTTCTTCCTATGCCTAATCTTCGCTAGCCTCTGGGAGTGTGATGCCAGGCTAGGTTGTGAGACAGTCGCAGATGTGGCTGTGGGAATGGGAAAAAGGGAGTGAATTCCTCAGAAAGATAAATGTAGTTGTGAACCAAGAACATAGTCTTTCTCTGTGAACAAGACCATGCACAGCACCTATCACATGCGCACTCAGCACAAGGTCGAATTCTCGGCCTTCGCATTCAGTGCCTGGGGTCTTCCACAGCACATTTGAGAAGCGGGGCAGCACAACGGAATTTCTGTTGCAGGCAGACATGGTAAGCCGTAGACTTGTGGCAGTTTAAAACTTTTATATTACCACTGGCCTCATTTCACATTTAAAGCAATGTCAGTACCTGCTGCCAGCAATCCGGCAAGCGGGAACTCTGCCCCTGTCCCACCCCCTCGCGGCTGTCCCCAGGAACGATCCCTTTCGGCAGCCCCTCTCCCGCCTCCACCGCGTGGCTGCAAACCAGCGGTTACAGTTCTGTAAAGGAACGAGCAAGCAGTCCCAACACTAACATTCCCCTACCTAATTCAAAGCAGGTCACCATGGGCGACATCACCCTGATGAGGATCTCTGACAGCGAGAGAGAGAGAATGCTCCGGGAAAGCCTCCAAAGACCAGGGCCGTATGCCGCCCTGCTGTGCAGAGCAATGATTCCCGAGTACTTGATAGTCTCGTGGCGCGGCAACGTGTCGTACTTCGGAGGACCCAATAAGGCCGCTCTCCCCAGGAACCTCATGCAACGGCTTTCCAATTACCTCCAGGAGAGCTTCATCGAGATGTCCCGGGAGGATTACTGCTCTATCCCTGCACATATAGACCGCATTTTACTCTAGCTGCAGTAGCAGGGACTAAACAGTAGAGCGGCTTGGGCAGGACAATCACGGAAAACCGGACATTGCTAGATTTTTTTTCAAAACTTGCACTGCCCATGACTGAACCGTTAAGTGCCTAGGGCAAAGTAATCATGAACAACCCATTCTTTTAATTGTTAATATTCCTGTTCTGTTAAAAATAAATGTTTAGATGTTTACAACACTTACTGGCTGATCCTTCCCCAGATTCTGTGTCCGGGGTAACGGCTGGGGACGCTTCGTAGGGGATCTCTGTAAGGGTGATGAAGAGATCCTGGCTGTCGGGGAAATCAGCGTTGTGAGCGCTGCCGACTGCCTCGTCCTCCTTATCTCCTTCCTCATCTTCCCCGTCCGCTAACATGTCCGAGGAACCGGCCGTGGACAATATCCCATCCTCAGAGTCCACGGTCAGTGGTGGGGTAGTGGTGGCGGCCGCACCGAGGATGGAATGCAGTGCCTCATAGAAACGGGATGTCTGGGGATGGGATCCGGAGCGTCCGTTTGCCTCTTTGGTCTTCTGGTAGCCTTGTCTCAGCTCCTTGATTTTCACGCGGCACTGCGTTGCATCCCGGCTGTATCCTCTCTCTGACATGTCTTTTGAGATCTTCTCATAGATCTTTGCATTCCGTTTCTTGGAGCGCAGCTCAGAAAGCACGGACTCATCGCCCCACACAGCGATGAGATCCAATACTTCCCGATCAGTCCATGCTGGGGCCCTCTTTCTATTCACAGACTGCACGGCCATCACTGCTGGAGAGCTCTGCATCGTTGCCAGTGCTGCTGTGATCGCCACGATGTCCAGACAGGAAATGAGATTCAAACTGGCCAGACAGGAAAAGGAATTCAAATTCAAATTTTCCCGGGGCTTTTCCTGTGTGGCTGGTCAGAGCATCCGAGCTCGTACTGCTGTCCAGAGCGTCAACAGAGTGGTGCACTGTGGGATAGCTCCCGGAGCTATTAGCGTCGATTTCCATCCACACCTAGCCTAATTCGACATGGCCATGTCGAATTTAGCACTACTCCCCTCGTCGGGGAGGAGTACAGAAGTCGAATTAAAGAGACCTCTATGTCGAACTAAATAGCATCGCAGTGTGGACGGGTGCAGGGTTAATTCGATGTAATGGCGCTAACTTCGACATAAACGCCTAGTGTAGACCAGGCCTGAGAGTAACAAGCAATAGCAGGAGTTTGTGTTAAAGAAGAATAAAGATTACAAGTATTATAAGATTATATGGTCACTCTATTTTGGGATGTGCACATCTTGATAAGATTTGCTTTTTTAATATTATACACTAAATCTTGTTGGTCACATGAAAATCATCAGATCCCTCATCCAATCAGGAAGCAGAAACAGCACTGAAAAGACCAGTTGAACAGCATAAAGAGGATTATGAATAACAAATATTCTAAGCATTAGCCACAGCAGGTAGTTCACTAGGAAATTATAGTGAATTATGCCAGCAAATTGAAGCCTGTCTCCCTTCGTTGTATATGGCCCATATTCATTGACCTTCAGAGCACATTGCAAAGCTTATCTCCCAAGCTATTGAGAAGGAAAAGCATAAATTGAGGGCTGAGATTTATGCATCAAGGACTGATCTCTGATTAGAGAGAGGCTTTTTTCCTCCCTTTCTTGAATTTGTGAAGGCTGCTGTATTTTACCAGACTTTGGAGAATCCAGCATTTCCAGGAAGGGCCTCACTGAGTCAGCAACTTTCTGTAGTGGCCAGTAAAGAAACAATGTGGATTTATTTATAGAGCAGCAATGTAGCACTGCAAGAGTTAGTCCTATGCTGGAAATGATCCACAATCCCTATGTGAAAGAATGTACATGAACAGTCTAGTGGGCAAAACAGCCTTACACTAACTATCTGGCTTTGGTCTTCCCCAAAAGGGAAAGTACTTGTGCTCAGTGTGAACGCTCAGTGATTAATTGCTCATGTGAAAACAGGACCTTGCTTACTTCCCCAAGTGTTTATCAGGTTGCCAACCCAGCTTCCATTCCAGATTCTTCCACTGTGTTGCTCTGTGACTTTGGGCTGGATTGATGCTATTTCCCCTCTCCTGGTTTTGTGGAGGCTGCTACATGTACAGTATTCCTCTCTTTTTTTGTTTCTATTAGTTTGGCTGTAGTTTTGCTAGACCTAGATCCCTGGTGTCGTGTATGCTGTATATTAATCTGAGTACCTAAATAAAGAATCAGAGGAGTAGCCGTGTTATTCTGGATCTGTAAAAAGCAACAGAGAGTCCTGTGGCATCTTTAAGACTAACAGATGTATTGGAGCATAAGTTTTCGTGGGTGAATGCCCACTTCGTCGGATGCAAGTGGGCATTCACCCACAAAAGCTTATGCTCCAATACATCTGTTAGTCTTAAAGGTGCCACAGGACTCTCTGTTGCTTATTACAGATCCAGAATAACACGGCTACTCCTCTGATTCTTTATTTAGGTACTCAGATTAATATACAGCATACACGACACCAGGGATCTAGGTCTAGCAAAACTACAGCCAAACTAATAGAAACAAAAAAAGAGAGGAATACTGTACATGTAGCAGCCTCCACAAAACCAGGAGAGGGGAAATAGCATCAATCCAGCCCAAAGTCACAGAGCAACACAGTGGAAGAATCTGGAATGGAAGCTGGGTTGGCAACCTGATAAACACTTGGGGAAGTAAGCAAGGTCCTGTTTTCACATGAGCAATTAATCACTGAGCGTTCACACTGAGCACAAGTACTTTCCCTTTTGGGGAAGACCAAAGCCAGATAGTTAGTGTAAGGCTGTTTTGCCCACTAGACTGTTCATGTACATTCTTTCACATAGGGATTGTGGATCATTTCCAGCATAGGACTAACTCTTGCAGTGCTACATTGCTGCTCTATAAATAAATCCACATTGTTTCTTTACTGGCCACTACAGAAAGTTGCTGACTCAGTGAGGCCCTTCCTGGAAATGCTGGATTCTCCAAAGTCTGGTAAAATACAGCAGCCTTCACAAATTCAAGAAAGGGAGGAAAAAAGCCTCTCTCTAATCAGAGATCAGTCCTTGATGCATAAATCTCAGCCCTCAATTTATGCTTTTCCTTCTCAATAGCTTGGGAGATAAGCTTTGCAATGTGCTCTGAAGGTCAATGAATATGGGCCATATACAACGAAGGGAGACAGGCTTCAATTTGCTGGCATAATTCACTATAATTTCCTAGTGAACTACCTGCTGTGGCTAATGCTTAGAATATTTGTTATTCATAATCCTCTTTATGCTGTTCAACTGGTCTTTTCAGTGCTGTTTCTGCTTCCTGATTGGATGAGGGATCTGATGATTTTCATGTGACCAACAAGATTTAGTGTATAATATTAAAAAAGCAAATCTTATCAAGATGTGCACATCCCAAAATAGAGTGACCATATAATCTTATAATACTTGTAATCTTTATTCTTCTTTAACACAAACTCCTGCTATTGCTTGTTACTCTCAGGCCTGGTCTACACTAGGCGTTTATGTCGAAGTTAGCGCCATTACATCGAATTAACCCTGCACCCGTCCACACTGCGATGCTATTTAGTTCGACATAGAGGTCTCTTTAATTCGACTTCTGTACTCCTCCCCGACGAGGGGAGTAGTGCTAAATTCGACATGGCCATGTCGAATTAGGCTAG